>NC_081366.1:8678854-8821354 GCF_030684315.1 Stegostoma tigrinum | reverse complement strand
AAACCAGGCCTCACTGTGATAAACACAAACCAGGCCCCACTGTGATAAACACAAACCAGGCCCCACTGTGATAAACGCAAACCAGGCCTCATTGTGATAAACACAAACCAGGCCTCACTGTGATAAACGCAAACCAGGCCCCACTGTGATAAACGCAAAACAGGCCCCACTGTGATAAACGCAAACCAGGCCCCACTGTGATAAACACAAACCAGGCCTCACTGTGATAAACGCAAACCAGGCCCCACTGTGATAAACGCAAACCAGGCCTCACTGTGATAAACGCAAACCAGGCCCCACTGTGATAAACGCAAACCAGGCCCCACTGTGATAAACACAAACCAGGCCCCACTGTGATAAACGCAAACCAGGCCCCACTGTGATAAATGCAAACCAGGCCCCACTGTGATAAATGCAAACCAGGCCCCACTGTGATAAACGCAAACCAGGCCTCATACTCATAAACTGTCTTTATTGTCATAAAGACAAAACAGGCCTGAAAATGATAAACATAAAACAGTCCCTTAGAAACAAACACAGCCCTGTGTCCAATAAAGAACAACACAAGTCTGTGAAAAACACAAACAAGATCCTGGGATTGTACTCATTAGAGTTCAGAAGGTTGAGGGGAGATCTAATAGAAACTTAAAAGATAATGTATGGTTTAGAAGGGGTGGACGCTAGGAAGTTGTTTCCGTTTGGCAGGGAGACTAGGACCCGTGGGCACAGCCTTAAAATTAGAGGGGGTAAATTTAAAACTGAAATGAGACGACATTTCTTCAGCCAGAGAGTGGTGGGCTTGTGGAATTCATTGCCACGGAGTGCAGTGGAGGCCGGGACGTTGGAGGCCTTCAAGGCAGAGATCGACAAATTCTTGATCTCAAAAGGAATCAAGGGCTACGGGGAGAGTGCAGGGAAGTGGAGTTGAAATGCCCATCAGCCACGATTTAAATGGTGGAGTGGACTTGATGGGCCAAATGGCCTTACTTCCACTCCTATGTCTTATGGTCTTATGTCATAAACATGAACATGAACACACACACACACACACACACACTTACACACACACACACATGCACACACAGCTGCAGAGTTTAAAAATAAGGAGTAGGCCATTTAGAACAGAGTTGAGGAAAAACATCTTCACCCAGAGAGTGGTGGATATATGGAATGCTCTGCCCCAGAAGGCACTGGAGGCCAAGTCTCTGGATACTTTCAAGAAAGAGATGGACAGAGCTCTTAAAGATAGTGGAATCAAGGGTTATGGGGATAAGGCAGGAACAGGATACTGATTGTGGATGATCAGCCAAGATCATAATGAATGGTGGTGCTGGCTCGAAGGGCCGAACGGCCTACTCCAGCACCTATTGTCTATTGTCTCACACACACACACACATAAACAAGGCTCACTAGTGGTAAACAGAAACTAGTCCCCATAAAAGGCTGCTCACCATTACCTTCTCAAAGGCCATTACACATGTGCAGCTCTTGTGTGATGCATGTATAAACATCTCCGAATGACTCTATATCCATGATAACAAAGTGTGGGGATGGATGAACACAGCAGGCCAAGCAGCATCATGATGCCTTTCATGAACCTGGCTAATGTTTATTCTAGAGATAGTAGGAACTGCAGATGCTGGAGATCATCTGAGATAACAAGGTGTAGAGCTGGACGAACACAACAGGCCAAGCTGCATCAGAGGAGCAGGAAAGCTGACGTTTCAGGCCTAGACCCTGCTTCAGAAAAGGGTCTAGGGCTGAAACGCCAGCCTTCCTATGCTGCTTGGCCTGCTGTGTTCATGCAGCTCTACACCTTGTTATCTCAGATGTTTGCTCTAGTTTGAATAGTGTCTATGTTATGCAGAGGTAGGGTGTAACTTGTTACTTTAATTAAAGCTAATTCAGGAATTTGGCAGGGGCAGAAACCTGGACATTAGAATGTAGCAAATAAAAACTGAAAGGACTGCGGATGCTATAAACCAGGAACAAAAACAGAAGTCGTTGGAAAAGCTCAGCAGGTCTGGCAGCATCTGTGAAGAAGAAAACAGAGTTAATGTTTCAGGTCTGGTGACCCTTCCTCACACTGTCTCTCCGTTCCCCAGTGGAGTAACGGTCTGGATTATAAACTGATACCTCCACAGTGGGACGTGAACCTGCAAACCTCTACATTCAGAGAAAGGAATACCACCCACAAAGTGACAGCTCACCTCAATTTTCCTGAACAGAATCTTCAGTTTTCTTGGTGAAGTCTCCTCAGTTAGGAATGTAGGGAATATACTGAAGAGTATTGCACATTTCTGAGTTAACAGAAAATCCATTTGTGGTGTTTTCAGGTACCTATGGGTTTGGGAGCTGGAACCCTCAATGTCATGAGAAGAGGATTTATCGGGATGTGGGGAGATCATGCTGTGGTGGTAATGTCACTGGGCTGGAATACAGACAGACTGAGCTAATGCTCTGGAAACACAGGCTCTAACCTCATCATGGCAGCTATTAGAATTTAAATTCAATTGATAAAACTGGAAATTGAAAGCTCAATTCAGTAATGGTAATCGATACAACTATCATCAATTGCAGTAAAAACCCACCAGGTTCACGAATCCAGTTTTTGAGAGTAGGAGGATGTTGTCACAAGTACTATTTTCTTGCCTGGGTCTAAGCGCCAATTTCGTTTACAGCAGTAAAGGATTGAACATTAGTGAGCCTTAACAAGAAGAGGCTTTTGTCTGAACAAGATGGAATTTATTGCATGATTGAAATTAAGTAGACGCCACATTTGATGAGGTGACATTTTTACTAAGACAATTGGCAAACACAGATGAGAGATTTATCCCATTCAAGATCCAGAGTTATTTTCCTGATTTCCCCACCCATGGCATCATCAAATTGGGTGGAGCCCAACTTTTCTGGAGCATTATAAGAAACCTGCTGTCCTTAACTACCCACTGAGTGGTCCAAGCAAGCCACAAGATGTAGTGAATGGAGGTGGGCCATTCAGCCCATTGAATCTGCACCTCCATTAAAGTAGACCAAGCCACTGAATAACAACTGCAGGCCTTGCCAGGGATGTCCACTTCTGATGAAAGAACAGTCTTTTAAACTTTTGAAACTTGAGAATGACAAAGGGCCCTTCAGCAGCACAGGGAGAAAAAACATGGCTTTTTCCACGTGGAAATCAGAATCCCAGCATTTCATGGCCTTTCTCATTCATTCGTGAAATGTAAATGTCATCCAGCAGCATTTAGTATCTACCCCGGTAACCCAGAGGACTTCCCTTATTGCCCCAGTGTGGCAACCACATTGCTGTGGGTCTGGAGTCACATATAGGCCAGACCAGGTAAGGATGGCGGTTTCTTTCCCTAAACGGCATTAGTGAACCAGATGGGTTTTTCCCAGTAATTCAAAGAGGATTCACAAACATCATGATACTCTTAAGTTCTAGACTTCTGTCAGATTCAAATTCCACCATCTGCCATGGTGGGATTTAACCTCGTGTCCCAGAACACTATGTGAGTCACTATAGCAACATTTGCAGTGATAATGCTCGTGGGCCATCGCCTGGGGAATAAAGCGAAGATGTGCACCTTGAAGAAATGTCTTCACCCCCCCCCCGATGTAAACATGGTCAGTGGCAAGTGAAGACAGACGAAAGCAGAATTTTCCCGAATATATTTCTGGTTAACGTACATAAAGTGGTCATTTCCATTGCCCCGGGAGAGTATCAGCACAGACAAAATGAGACAGTCAGTGATCTTCCAGGAGTAAATTTATTGGGTCTGTGGATTTGGAGATTCAGTGGAAATCCCAACACAGCCCATGACCAGAATATAATGTAACTGTGAGCGAGGAGCTGTCCAGATGAACCTGAAGCTGAACAAGTAGAAGATCCAATTGAGGATGCTTGAAGCATTGATTATAGAAAAAGACCAGGGAATGACAGACACTGGCAAAGTGAGGCTGTAACAGAGATGCAGCAATACAATAATTTGTTGAATTTGCAAACTATTTAGCAAACTTTTTTGCCTAAGTTATCAAAATGTGAACCTATTTGCACTATTGGGGCACAGATCAAGAAAATTTCACTAAAATCAAACAACTGGGAATTCAGCATCAGTGCAGAATTAGATCAATGTCAGTATTGAAGACACCTTGCAGTGTGATGCCAGTAAGACATGACTTGGGGCAATAAGAATGACCAATTACATTGACATGAGCACAAACCGAGGTGCATTACACTCAGGTGGAGAAGCAGTTCCTGACTTTTTTATTGATTGTGAACATTTTAATCAAGACTTGTTTGGGAGAGACAAAGTGACAGTTAAATTCTGTCTGGCCATTTCAAAGCATCTTCCTCAAACCATTTCCATTAGCCCCAAAGATGCTGCAAAAAAATGAGACTTCAATGAAAGATAAATCATCTAGACATGACATGCAGGCTGGAGAAATACATGTACAATGCTGAGATGCAGTTAAAACCAGCATAATCCCCTATGAAGAAAATTGAGAGTGCTAAGACAGAGTCTGAAAGTGTCCAGGTTTAAGATACAGTGAGGGGAAGTTTGAGGTTATGTACATTGGCAGAAAAAGATATAGACAGGTTAACTGAATGGGCCAAAACTTGGCAGATGGAATATAAAATGGGAAATGTGAGGTGGCAGAGGAGCTAAACATTATTTAAATGGAGAAAGACTGCGAAAAGCTGGAGGAATTTGGCACATTACTATATTGGAACAGTTTCTGTTTAGTAGTTAAATCATCAGTTATTCTGTTAAGTTTTGCAATAGAGTTAAGTTATTCTAATTCCTCTTCCTCTTGTTTGTATTTTTACTATAGCATAACAATAAAGTAGGTTCAGTTATAAAGAATGACTGGATAGGCTGGGATGATTTTCACTGGAGCAGAGGGTGTTGTGAGGTGACCTTACAAAATCAAATAAAATCATGAGGGGTTTGGATAAGAGTAACGGTAGGTGTCTTTTCCATGGGACTGGGGGAGGGTTTCGACACTAAAGACATATTTTTAATGTGAGAGGAGAGAGATTTAAAAAAAGGTTTGAGGCACAAATTCTTGTTGATGGTTGCCTGTGTGTGGAATGAACTTCCTGGGGGAGTGGTGGATGTGGGCACAATTACAACATTTAAAAGATACTTAGATAAGGATTGGAAGGATATGGGCCAGGAGTAGGCAGGTGGGACTAGTTTAGTTTGGAATTGTGTTCGGCATGAACAAGTTAGACCGAAGCATCTGTTTTTGCGCTGTATGACTCCACAAGTCTGGTGGTGTGACCAAGCCAATCGCATTTGGATCACAATGCCTCACATTTGCCTTTGAAAATAAGAAAATGTTGGGGTCTGGGCTATCCTCTTAATATATTTTGAGGGGATTCGGTCAGGTCCATTACAAATTGGGGCTCTAGTTGGGATCAAAATCTCAAATTTCAGTTGGGTTGAGGATTATTAGACACAAAGACAGCGAGTGGTGAGTGTTGGTGTTCTCTTTTCAGGTGGTGTATTCAGTTGGTTTAAATAGAGTGTATACAATGTGGAGGTGCCGGTGTTGGACTGGGGTGGACAAGATCAGAAATCACACAACACCAGGTTACAGTCCAACAGATTTAACTGAAAGCACAAGCTTTCAGAGCCTGAGATGACAAGGTGTAGAGCTGGATGAACACAGCAGGTCAAGCAGCATCAGAGGAGCAGGAAAACTTGACATTTCGGGCCTAGACCCTCGGAAACTCACTCCTCCTTCAGGTGCCAGTGAAAGAGGTGGCAGTCACTAACACTTGAAGGAGGAGCTGGGCTCTGAAAGCTAGTGTTTTCAAATAAACCTGTCGGTCTATAACCTGGTCAGAGATAATGGGAACTGCAGATGCTGGAGAATCCGAGATAACAAGGTGTGGAGCTGGATGAACACAGCAGGCCAAGCAGCATCTTAGGAGCACAAAAGCTGATGTTTTGGGCCTACACCCTTCATCTCCTGGTGTCGTGTGATTTCTGACCTGGTTCCTTATGTAGTAATGGCTCTTTCAGTCACAAGGAGTTTCTGGGGGTTAGAAGAAGTCATTTTGGGAGTTTTACAGAAAGCGAGCAGGACAAAGCTTTTGGAATTGACAGGCAAGCTGGAGCTGAGGTTACTTTTGTCTGTGCAAAAAAAGGGAATCTAATTGCAGCAATAGTTCATAATTTACAATTGTCAGACATATCATTGGAAATGGCTAAGATCCAATTGCAAATGAAGCTGCTTGAATTAAAGGTAATAGGAAGGGAAAAAGAAAGGCAGAAGAAGAAGAAGACGAGAGAATAGCTCGAGCAGAGGAAAAAGAAACAGAAAGGAAGGCACGAGCAGAAGAAAGGAAGAAAGATTTTTTTGAATTTTGGAGATTGGAACTGAAAATTCAAAGTCAACTTAAAATGCCAGAGGTAAAAGTGAAATGTTGGAGTAATGATGAGGATAGTGATTGAGAGCAATCCCATTGTGGCCAAAGGACAGGTGGGGATCTCTTTAAATATGTCCAAATGTTGACTGAGTTCAATGAGAAGAACATTGAAGCCTTTTTCATTTCCTTTTGGGAAGGTGGCTTATTAAACGAAGGATCAGTGACCATGTGATCCAAACAAAGCTGGAGGTAGAGATAACAAAGTGTGAAGCTGGATGAACACAGCAGGTCAAGCAGCATCTCAGGAGCACAAAAGCTGAAAGGGCCTAGACCCTTCATCAGAAAAGGGGGATGGGGAGAGAGTTCTGGAATTAATAGGGAGAGAGGGGGATGCGGATCGAAGGTGGGTAGAGGAGAAGATAGGTGGGGAGGATACAGATAAGTTAAAGGGGCAGGGATGGAGCCTGTAGAGGTGAGTACAGGCGGGGAGGTAGGGAGGGGATAGGTCAGTCTGGGGAGGACAGACAGGTCAAGGGGATGGGATGAGGTTAGGACGTAGGGAATGGAGGTGCAATGTGAGGTGGGAGGAGGATATAGGTAAGAGGAAGAACAGGTTAGGGAGGCAGGGAGGAGCTGGGCTTGTTTTGGGATGCAGTGGGGGGAGGGGAGATTTTGAAGCTTGTGAAATCCACTTTGATACCATTGGGCTGCAGAGTTCCCGAGTGGAATATGAGTTGCTGTTCCTGCAACCTTCGGGTGGCATCATTGTGGCACTGCAGGAGGCCCATGATGGACATGTCATCTAAAGAATGGGAGGGGGAAATGAAATGGTTTGTGACTGGGAGGTGCAGTTGTTTGTTGCGAACCGAGTGTAGGTGTTCTGCAAAGCGGTCCCCAAGTCTCCGCTTGGTTTCCCCAATGTAGAGGAATGCAATATACCACATTGGCAGATGTGCAGGTGAACATGTGCTTGATGTGGAAAGTCATCTTGGGGCCTGGGATGGGGGTGAGGGAGGAGGTGTGGGGGCAAGTGTAGCACTTCCTGCAGCTGCAGGGGAATGTGCCGGGTGTGGTGGGGTTGGAGGGGAGTGTGGAGCAGAGAAGGGAGTCCTGGAGAGAGTGGTCTTTCCGGAAGGCAGGCAAGAGTGGGATGGGAAAATGTTTTGGGTGGTGAGGTCGGATTGCAGATGGCGGAAGTATCAAACGATGATGCGTTGTATCCGCTAGTGAGATGTTGACATCATGATTAGAAGAGGTACCTGGGGAGTAAAGGGACGTGAAGAAGGACATCTTAGGTGTATATGAGCTGGTGCCAGAAGCCTACAGGCAATGATCTAGGAATCTAAGGAGGGAGCCTTGTCAAACATACATCGAATTTGAAAGGATCAAACAGAGGAATTTTGATAGGTGGATGTGGGCATTGAAATTAGATCAAACACACGAAGCTCTTAGAGAGAGGGTTATTTTGGAGGAGTTCAAAAATTCGCTTCCCGAAGTAGTGAGAACTCATGGAAAAGCAGAAAGTTAAAACTGCAAGGTAATTGATCACAGGATTAAAAGGAAACCCATGAGGGGGAAAGAGAAGTAAAAAAAACTCAGGTGTTCTCGCTGTAATTGAATAGACCACGTGAAGTCACAGTGTTGGTGGTTGAGAGAAAGCAGTTTGAAGACAGATTTGGGAAAACAGGATAAACTAGCCAATTGTGTGAAAGTGGTAAAGGAAAGCACAATGGAAGCTAAAAAGCTGCAAAAGAACGGACAAACCGGTCAGGGGTTGTTTGTGAAAGAAAGCACTAGATTTCTTTAAAAAATGATGAGAGGCATAGACAGAGTGGATAACTGGAGGCTTTTTTCCAGGGTGGAAATAACAATTACAAAGGGGCAAAATTTGAAGGTGATAGGAGGAAGGTATGGGGGAGATGTCAGAGGTAGGTTCTTCACACAGAGAGTGGTGGGCGTGTGGAATACACTTCTGGCAGTGGTAGTGGAGTCAGATACATTAGGGACATTTAAGTGGCTCTTGGGCAGGCACATGGATGATAGTGAAATGTTGGGTATGCAGAGTAGTTTGATCTTAGAGTAGGATAATAGGTTGGCACAACATCGTAGGCCAAAGGGCCTGCACTGTGCTGCACTGTTCTATGTTCTAATTTACTGACGAGGGTAAGGCATACTCATGTATGCCAGGAAGAGCACATAAAAGAATTAAGGTTCTTAGAGATATGGGAGCAAGTCAATCTTTGAAGGTGAGAGATGAGGAGATATGTAATTCAGAGGAGGTATTGCCAGAAAAGGTGTTAATATGTAGAATTCATGATGAACAGAGTGGTGGTCCATTATATAACATGGCATTGGAGAGTCTGATGGAAAGTGGTGAAGTGATGGTAGGAGTAAGAGAGAAATTCTCTGTTCCAGAAATACAGTTTATCCTTGAGAATGAAATCGCTGGGTCACAGGTGGGAGTGATGCCTATGGTGGTTGAAAAGCCAGTAGAAAATCAGACAGCTGAGCTGTTACGGAGAACAAAACAAAAATCAAAGAAAATTACAGCACAGGGACAGGCCCTTCCGCCCTCCAAGCCTGCGCCAATTGAGATCCTCTGTCTAACCCGTCATCTATTTTCTAATGGTCTGTATCCCTTTGCTCCCCGCCCATCCATGTACCTGTCCAGATATATCTTAAAAGACGCTAATGTGTCTGCCTCTACCACCTCCGCTGGCAACACGTTCCAGGTACCCACCACCCTCTGTGTAAAGAACTTTCCACGCATATCTCCCATAAACTTTCCTCCTCTCACTTTGAACTCATGACCCCTAGTAATTGAGTCCCCCACTCTGGGAAAAAGCTTCTTGCTACCCACCCTGTCTATACCCCTCATGATTTTGTAGACCTCAATCAGGTCCCCTCTCAATCTCCGTCTTTCTAATGAAAATAATCCTAATCTACTCAACCTCTCTTCATAGCTAGCACCCTCCATACCAGGCAACATCCTGATGAACCTCCTCTGCGCCCTCTCCAAAGCGTCCACATCCTTTTGGTAATGTGGTGACCAGAACACTACGCAGGAAGTGTATCCTGGGATATCTCCTCAGTGTGTGGTAACATGGTCACAAAGTCACAAGTTGAAACAGGAGGAGGAATCAAGGAACACAGATATGGAAGTTGAAGTTCAGTTGTTGGAAACTATATCAGATGGTTGGGAAAAAACAAGATCAGGTGGAGAACAAAGTGGATATTTTTACTTCAGCGAAACTAACTGAATAACAACAGGAAGATCAAACACCAAAGCAATTTTATCCAAAAGAATAAACAGAAGAACTGGGTATATCACAGATTGTTACTAAATATGAAAATGACATCTTGATGAGAAAATGGAGACCATCACACATTCAGGTGGATGAAAAATGGACAGAAGTTCGTCGAGTTGTATTACCAGTGGATTATAGAGAAGAGGTGAATTAGTGCATGAATTACCAGTAAGAGGTCATTTAAGAGTAAGGAAAGCTCAAGCCAAAATACAAAGTCATTTTTATTGGCCTAGACGGCATAAAAATGTGGTTGAACATCATCAGACATGTCATGCATATCAGGTAATTGGAAAACCTCAGGCAGTAATAAAACCAGGACGTTTAATATCTATTTGTGCAGTTAAAAAAACCTTTTACAAGGGTCTGAATTGATTGCATAGGACCCCTATCTAAAATAAAAAGTGAGAACTAGTATTTGTTGACCATAATGGAGGTGTCTACAAGATTTCCTGAGGCTATCCCATTATGCAGTATCACGGCTGAAAGAATTGTAAAAGAGTTATTCAAAGTTTTTATGAGATATGAACTACCCACAGAAATGCAATCAGATCAAGGATCAAATTTTACATCAAAGTTATTCAAGGAAGTCATGAGTAGCTTCGGAATAAAGCAATTCAAATTCACTGTACACCATCCAGAATCACGGGGAGCATGAGAATGGTAGCATCAAACTTTAAAGATCATGTTGAGGGCTTATAGTCAAGGCTAGAGGATTGAGATAAAGGAATTCCATTTATACATTTTGCTATTAGGGATGCACCAAATGAGTCTACCGAATCCAGTCCAATTGAATTAATATTTGGGCATGAGGTGAGAGGACCACTGAAATTAATTAAGGAGAAATTGGTAAATCAGACTTCAGAGACCACTTATTTGGACAATGTGTCAAATTTTAAGGAAAGATTAAATAGAGTGGGTGAATTGGCAGACAGCATTTGAAGTAGCACAGCAGATGAAGGAAGCAGAGAAGAAATCAAAATTTCACAATTTTGCTAATGGAGAACACTCCCAGCGGCTGGTGAATCTTTAAAGGCAAGGTTTAGTGGACCTTATCAAATTGAAAGGAAATTGAGGAAGATGAATTACCTAATAAGAACACCAGATGGAAAGAAACCTCACAGAGTGTGTCATTTGATTATGTTCAAGAGGCATTTTGATAGGGAAGGAAAGCTAAAGTAGAATGTGTTACTGGCTACAACACAGAGTGAAGAACCACATTCAGAGGATTCTGAATTGGATAGTCCTCAAATTAAATTGCACAAAGAGGAATTTCTCAAGTATTGGGATAAGTTATTGAGTGACCTCCCAGAGGAATATTGAAATGACCCGAAAGAGCTATTGCAATCACTTGGGGAGATATGTGGGAAATACATGCATTGCATGATGGAGACATAGAAAATGCTGTTTCAATTAAGCCACACTCTTATAGACGTTACCGTCTAAAATTGGCAAAGGTTCAAAAAAGATTGAACGTATGCTCAGAGATGATGAAAGCGAAGTGAGTTACAGCAAATAGAGCTCACCCGTAATAATGGTGTCAAAATCAGATGGTATAGAACGACGAAGTGTGGACTATCACAAAGTCAATGCAGCTACAAAGTCTGACTCCTATCCTGTTTCACATTTGGAAGACTGTATTGAGAAGGTGGGAGAATCAACTTGTATTTCCAAATAGATTTAGAACATAGAACATAGAACATAGAAAAGTACAGCACAGTACAGGCCCTTCGGCCCACGATGTTGTGCCGTGGAATAATCCTAATCCAAAAATAAAATAACCTAACCTACATTCCCCTCAATTCACTGCTGTCCATGTGCATGTCCAGCAGTCGCTTAAATGTCACTAATGACTCCGCTTCCACGACTACCACTGCTAAACTATTCCATGCGCTCACAACTCTCTGGGTGAAGAACCTCCCTCTGACGTCTCCTCTATACCTTCCTCCTAACACCTTAAAACTATGACCCCTCGTGGCAGTCAATCCTGCCCTGGGGAAAAGTCTCTGGCTATTGACTCTATCCATGCCTCTCATTACCTTGTACACCTCTCTTCCTCCTTCTCTCCAGAGAGAAAAGTCCGAGCTCAGTCAACCTCTCCGCGTAAGACAAGTCCTCCAATCCAGGCAGCATCCTGGTAAACCTCCTTTGCACCCTGTCCAAAGCCTCCACATCTTTCCTATAATAGGGCGACCAGAACTGGACACAATATTCCAAGTGTGGTCTCACCAGGGTTTTGTAGAGCTGCAGCATAACCTCGCGGCTCTTAAACTCGATCCCTCTGTTAATGAAAGCCAAAACACCATATGCTTTCTTAACAACCTTATCCACCTGGGTGGCAACTTTGAGGGAGCGATGCACTTGAACACCAAGATCCCGCTGTTCCTCCACACTGCCGAGAATCCTGCCTTTAATCCTATATTCAGCATTTAAGTTTGACCTTCCAAAATGCATCACTTCACATTTATCCAGGTTGAACTCCACCTGCCACTTCTCAGCCCAGCTCTGCATTCTGTCAATGTCTCCCTGAAGCCTGCAATAGCCCTCGATACTATCAATGGCACCTCCAACCTTTGTGTCATCAGCAAACATACTAACCCACCCCTCAACCTCCTCATCCAAGTCATTTATGAAAACTACAAAGAGCAGAGGCCCAAGAACAGAGCCCTGCGGGACACCACTCAGCACTGACCTCCAGGCAGAATACTTACCATCTACAACCACTCTCTGCCTCCTGTCAGCCAACCAATTCTGAATCCAGACAGCCAAATCACCCTGTATCCCATACCTCCTGACTTTATGAATGAGCCTGCTGTGGGGAACCTTATCAAATGCCTTGCTGAAGTCCATGTACACCACATCCACTGCTCGACTCTCAATCAATCTGTCTCGTGACTTCCTCAAATAACTCAATAAGATTTGTAAGGCATGACCTTCCCCTCATAAAGCCATGCTGACTCCCTTTAATCACACTATGCTTTTCCAAATAGTCATAAATCCTATCCCTCAGAATTCTTTCCAAAACCTTGCTGACCACAGACGTTAGACTGACTGGTCTGTAATTTCCAGGGATTTCCCTATTCCATTTCTTGAAAAGAGGAACAACATTTGCCTCCCTCCAATCTTCCGGAACGACTCCTGTGGAGAGTGAGGAAGCAAAGATCTTCGCCAGCGGCTTAGCAACCTCCTTTCTCGCTTCCCGGAGCAACCTAGGATAAATCTGGTCTGGCCCTGGGGACTTATCAATCTTAATGTTTGCCAAAATTTCCAGCACATCAACTTCCTCCATTTTGATCTGTTCAAGCCTGTTTTCCTGCTCCTCAAAGTTCTCATTCACAACAAGGTCCCTTTCCTGAGTGAAAACCGAAGCAAAAAACTCATTTAGGGCTTCCCCTATCTGCTCAGACTCCACGCACAAGTTCCCTATGCTATCCCTGATCGGCCCTACCTTCTCCCTGATCATTCTCTTATTCCTCACGTATGAGTAAAATGTCTTCGGGTTCTCCCTAATCCTTCCTGCCAAGCCTTTTTCGTGCTCCCTCCTGGCCCTCCTCAGTCCACTTTTGAGCTCCTTCCGAGCATGCCTGTAATCCTCTAAAGCTGTGCTAGCCCCTTGCTTCCTCCACCTTACGTAAGCTGCCTTTTTCTTTTTGACAAGAAGCACCTCTGTCCCCGTCATCCAAGGCTCCTTAATCTTACCCCTTCTTACCTGTCTCAGAGGAACAAATTTATACATCACTCGCAACAACTGCTCCTTAAACAGCCTCCACAAGTCTGCTGTGCCCTTTCTGTGGAACAATTGCTCCCCATCTGTACTTCTCAACTCCTGTCTGATAGCATCATAGTTTCCTTGACCCCAGTTAAATATCTTCCCCTGGTAACTGCTCCTTTCCCTTTCCATTGCTATGGTAAATGTGAGGCTGTTGTGGTCACTGTCGCCAAAGTGTTCTCCCGACACAAGATCTGACACCTGTCCTGGCTCATTGCCGAGCACCAAATCCAAAATGGCCTCAGCCCTCAAGGGCCTGTCCACATACTGAGTCAGGAAACCCTCCTAAACACACCTGACAAAAACGGCTCCATCCAAACCATCTGCACTCAGGAGGTTCCAATCTATGTTGGGAAAGTTGAAGTCACCCATAACAACAACTCTGATACGTTTGCACTTTTCAACAATCTGCCGGCCAATGAGTCCTTCGATCTCCCTACTGCTATTTGGGGGTCTGTAGAAAACCCCCAGTGAGGTGACTGCTGCCTTGCTGTTCCTAACTTCCACCCACACTGACTCAGTCGACAAACCTTCCTCGGCAACCTCAGCCCATACCACCTCAGTAGACGAGTCCTCATCAAAGGTTCTTTCAGCCGCCGTTATACTGTCCTTGATCAACAAAGCCACACCTCCCCCTCTTTTACCACCTTCCCTGACCTTAATGAAAGATCTAAACGCTGGAACCTGCAACATCCATTCCTGACCCTGCTCTATCCATGTCTCCGAAATGGCCACAACATCGAAATCCCAGGTACCTATCCAAGCTGCAAGCTCTCCTACCTTATCCGGATACTCCTGGCGTTAAAGTAGACACACTTCAATCCAGCTTGCTGTCTGCCAGCACACTCCTGTGACAGTGAGCTCCTGACCATGTCCTCCCTACACTCATCCTCCTGTGTACTAGGACTACACCTCAGTTTCCCATCCCCCTTCTGAGCTAGTTTAAATCCACCCGAATAGCACTAGCAAATTTCCCACCCAGGATATTAGTGCCCCTCTGGTTCAAGTGGAGACCATCCTGTTTGTAGAGGTCCCACCTTCCCCAGAATGAGCCCCAAATGTCCATGTACCTGAAGCCCTCCCTCCTGCACCATCCCTGCAGCCACGTGTTCAGCTGAAATCTCTCCCTGTTCTTTGCCTCGCTATCACGTGGTACGGGTGACAAACCAGAGATGACCACTCTGTTTGTTCTAGCTCTCAGCTTCCACCCTAGCTCCCTGAACTCCTGCCTGACATCCCCATCCCACTTTCTACCTATGTCATTGGTGCCTAAGTGGACCACGACTTGGGGCTGGTCACCCTCTCCCCTCAGGACCCCAAAGACACGATCCGAGACATCACGGACCCTGGCACTTGGGAGGCAACACACCAATCGTGAGTCTCTTTCATTCCTGGCAAACCTTCTATCAGTCCCTCTAACCTTTGAGTCCCCATTTACTCAGAGCATACTGGCAGGTACCTTTATCTGAAAGAGAAAGGGAAATTTTGCCTTTCATGTCACTGAATCGACTCCACCAGTTTCAAACCATGCCGTTCGGTACCAACAATACAGTCACACTTCAGAGACTAATCAATAAAGTCATTTCTGGATTATCTAGTTGTGTGGTGTGCAGAGACGATCTGGTGATTTTTAGTCACACATGGAAGGAACTTTTGGAGCATCTGTCGGAATTTGTTAGATCAACTTCAGGAGGCAGCCCTGGCAATAAACCTGGCGAAGAGCAAACTTGTAAGATCAAGGTGAAATGAAAGAAAAACAGATTTCACTTTCATAAAACTGCCAAGACTTTCATAAAACTAGCAGAGCTAAATATTAGAGAACTAATCACAATATAAACATTCAACGCACTCAACAAAAGTTAATCCAGTGTCAACTTGGGACTTGTGTTGAACAGCTGTCACCTCAATCAGACACGGTGAAAATGAATCATTAGATGTGTTATCACAGCCACAGATATTTGACTTGATTTGATTCATAATTGTCACATCTACCTCAGTACAGTGAAAAGTTTTATTCTGCGTGCAGCATGGGCAGATCAGACATACAAAGTGCCTTAGGGTAATAGACCAGAACAAGGAATACAATGTTGCAGCTGCAGAGAAGGTGCACAAAGATCGAGGTTGACATTAAATTTAAGAGTTGAGAGGCCCATTCAGAAATCTAATAACAGTGGGGAAAAAGCTGGTCTTCAATCTGTTGGTTGGTGTCTTTAAACTTTTGTATCTTCTGCCTGACAGAGATGGATAGAATGAATTATAACTGGTGCGGGATGGGTCTTTGATGCCTTTCTGAGGCAGCGAGAAGTGTAGATCTCTGTAGTTTCTACGGTCCTGGGCGGAACAGTTGCTATACCAAGCAGTGATGGATCCAGGTAGAATGCTTTTCCTGGTGCCCTTACAAACATATCTAAAAGGCATCTGCATACTGTTGGTGAAGTTACACAACAAACCCAGAGAATGCTGGAGAAACTCAGCTGGTCTGGCAGTAGCTGTGGAGGAAGAAAACAGAGTTAATATTGCCAGAACAATATCTAGACTGGAAACACCAACTCTGTCTCCACCCTTCTTGTAAGACCTGTTGAATTTCTTCAGCTCCTTCTTTTTCCATTTCAGACTTCCAGTATCCATATTACTTTGCTTTTTATTTGAGCATAAGATAGTCACTTATACATTTGACTGTGAGTTTGGAAGAAAATTCCTTACCCAGAGAATGGTGAGAATGTGGAACCTGCTAACTAAGATGGATAGTATTAATACATTTAGGGGGAAGCTCCTATAGACGCAGCAGGGAGAAAGAAATAAAAGGATATGCAGATAGAATAAAATAAAGTAAGTTGGTAGGCAGCTCCTTTGGACATAAAATGTAGTCACCATTATAAGACCAAGTACCTGTTCTTCTGTTCTGTTCAGAAACACAGAAAATAGGAGCAAGAGTAGGCCATTCAGCCCCTCAAGCCTGCTCCAATATTCAATATATTTGGGGCTGATCATCCACTCAGCCCCTTGATCCCGCTTCTCCCAGACTTTTTGGTCCCTTTGGCCCTAAGAACCATATCTTCCCTTGGATTCCCCTTTTCTGAACATGCCTTTCATTCTCTGTGATTTTGTTTATTCTGCCTGGAGAAGTTGAGATTTATTTTCACGAATCAATGTTATAATCTCACCTGTCAAAAAGACATCAAAGAATCACAGGATTGTTACAGTGTAGCAGGAGGCCATTCAGCCTTTCATGTGTGCACCAGCTTTTCAAACGTACATAATTATCTCATGCTAATTTCCTGCCTTTTCCCTAAAACCTTGTAAATTGTTTCCACTTAAATACCATCCCTTGGCCCTTTTGCCTGCCTTAGTTAAACTTGCCTCCAACAGATTTCCAGGTGAAAATGGTTATTCTCGCCTCACATTTGCTTCTTTTGTAGATCACTTTACCTCCTCTTATTCTTGTTCCTTTTATGAACTGGAACAGATTCTCCCTATCTACTGCACCCAGCCCTCACATGATTTCCAACCGCTCTCTCAGATCTCTTCTCAACATTCCTCTCTCTGGAGGGATCAGTCCTAACTTCTTCAATCCGTCCTCTTCACTGACATTCCTTATCCCTGGAACCATTCTTCTAAGCAACGTCTACATTTTCTGCAATGTGTGCACTCTTTTCCTATAATGTGGAGCCCAAAACTGTGCACAATACAGCATACCCATCTCCCACCCATTGCAGCAACTTACTATCATCTTTTTAAGGTCCTACATTCTCCTCACAGTTTATAATTCTCCCACGTTTTGTGACCTCTGCAAACTTTGAAATAGCCCCCTCCACACCAAGGCGCAGGTCATTATTTTCCATCAGGAAAGGCTGCTCACCGAGCTGCTTTGCTTTCGTTCAGACGCTTCGTCACCGTGCCAGGTAACGTCATCAGCGGGGCCTCCGATGAAACGATGTTGTTCCATTCCATTTGGAATTTATACTGTCCAGTCTGTTATGGTGAGTACTGTCATTTCTGTTTAAAGCAAGATTCCCAGTACAATCCTTCCGACAGCCTGAAAAATATCCATTGACCACTACTCAATGTTTCCTATCTCTCAGCCAATTTTGCATCCGCATATATTATCCATTTGTAAACCACATTAAGACAGAGATTCTACGTTTCATTCCTTGATTCATTCCTTTTATAACTCTTTCATTATTTAACCCAGCTGCATGAATCGTGACCCGCTTAAAAACTGAGATAACATGGTGTGGAGCTGGATGAACACAGCAGGCCAAGCAGCATCAGAGGAGCAGGAAAGCCTATGTTTTGGGCCTAGACCCTTCATCAGAAACTCTGAAACATCAGTCCTCTGGCTCCTTTGATGCTGCTTGGCCTGCTGTGTTCATCCAGCTCTGCACCTTGTTATCTCAGATTCTCCAGCATCTGCAGTTCCTACTATCTCTGAAACAGCTTAAAAATTGAACTGGACTGGATTTAGAAGTAGTTCCCAGATGTGCAGGGGCCTGTGTGTTATCCATTCTACTGCCAATACCCCCAGGCACACACAATAACTTATTTTCTTCAGTGCTGTGGTTGGAGGAGACCTGGTAATGCTGTGGTAGTGTCACTGTGGTAGTGTTCCAGATCCCTAGGGCCACATTCTGGGGATGTGTGTTTGAATATCACCACACCAGATAGTCTGAATGCTGGAGTTAAAACCTGTCCTCATGGTGACTGTGGAACTATTGCTGTGAAATCCCATCTGGTTCACTCATGAAGGAAATCTGCCATCCTTACCTGGTTTAGCCAACATGTGCCTCCAGACCCACAGCAATGAGGTTGTCTCTTAGCTGCCCTGGAAATGATCTTCAGAGCCAACCCATTCAAGGGCAATGAGGGAAGGGCAACAAATGCTGGTCTTGCCAAAGCTGCCTATGGCCCATGTAAGAATCAAAAGGGCCCTTGGCTATTATTCACCAAACCATCACGAAGCACAGTAATTTCTTTTTACTGTGGATGGGGTTGGCTCCAAATGTATCTGCAGCTGGAACAGCATTCAGGCCACATGTTGTGATCATTTTTCTGATCTACGTTCTAGCTGTCTGGAGAATTGAGCTAACTAAATCCTCCAAAATAACATAAATAGCAGAAAAATTACTAAAACAGGAAAAATAAGGGACAAAGGAACCGCAGTAGCCCATTCGGCCCCTCATGCCTGTTCCTCATTTTGTTCAAGGAGAACAACAAACAGGTAACTGCGAGCCAGTTAGTTCAATGTCTCTAACTGGGGAAAATTTATATCATAATTCCAACAAATGCCTTGACTCCAGCATCACTCCATTTCTCGGTCTACAAGACCCATGATTTTGTAAGAAAGACATTGATTAATTTATAGCATGTCTCAACACTGCAGAAGGACCCAAAGGAATTTTAACAACTGTGGAAATGTTGCTGTTATACTGGAGGAAACTAAATGACCAAGATACACACAGGAGCACCTGAGCAGCAATGTTACAATAACCAGATCATTGTTGGTTGACCCAGATGCTGGGGAGGACCTTCCTGCTTTTTACAGGGTCAGGTGAAGGAAGAAAGAGGATCCTCATGGTATCTTCGAGTCAATGTAGGACTTGATCCCACGCTGTTCTGCTGGGGTGCTCTGAAAACCAACTTTCCAGCCGAGTACTCACGCTGGGAATGTGAGCCTAGCTTACATGCTCGGGCCCCAGTATTGAACTTATGACCTTCTGAGTCAGAGACAGGAACCATAACTGACATCAGAAATGGTACACTCTGTCCCGTTTCTGATGCAGCACAGGGTTAGATTTTTAGCCAGCGGTATTGGCTAATCATTCTCTGTGGAAATTCCCATGCAAAAATGCTGCAACAAGATAGGATTTTGGGAAGAGGATGACAAATGACTTTCTGGTTACATTAATAGTACTGCATCACGGCCCTCATTATTCCTTACAAACAATGAATGATTCAATAAGTAAGAAGCCAGCAGTTGGTGTTGTTAATAGGCTGCACACAGCCTTTAGAGCACTGAGCAACCACCCAGCTTTGAGAGAACAATAGTTTGAGCCACACACATGCCAGCCAATGACCAACACGGAAACTGACCCTTCGGTCGAACCAAGTCCATGCTGAACACAATCCCAAACTAAACTAGTCCCACCCTGCCTGCTCCTGGCCCAGAGAATCGTGGGATCCCTGCAGTGTGGAAGCAGGCCTTTCAGCCCACCCAGACCCACAGCCTCCTCCACCACCGTATTCCTGTAACCCTGCATTTCCGATCACTGATCCACCCAGCCTGCACACATTTGGACTGTGGGAGGAAACCCATGCAGACACGATGCAAATCCTGCACAGACAGTTGCCCGAGGCTGGAGTTGAACCTGGGTCCCTGGCGCTGTGAGGCAGCTGTGGTAACCACTAAGCCACCTCCAACAAGACAGAATCAAACAAAGAACACCAACAACCAAAAATACACACAAAGGCGAAGAAGACAAACTTTGAGGGAAACTTATGTGCAATGTCAAGACTGACAGCAATAGCTTTTTTAAACACAGGGAAGAAAGGCAAAAGCTAAACTAAATGGGGCTGATGAGAAAATAGTGGGAAGTGGAAAATAAAGTAGGTGTTAAACAAATACCTTCCATCAGTCCTCATAATCTGAAACCATTCCAAAAAGATTAAATAGTCAACTGGCATAAGGAGGAGAGGAAATAAACACAATAACTATTGTGAGAGAAAAATTGCTCAGGAAACTAATGGGGCTAAAGGCAGATCAGACCCTGCACAAGGTTAAAAGTCACATGACACCAGGTTATAGTCCAACTGATTTATCTGAAATCACAAGCTTTCGAAGCCTCGCTCCTTCGTCACCTTTTGCTTGTGATTTCAAACAAACTTGTTGGACTATGTCCTGGCTAACAAAGTGTGGAGCTGGTTGAACACAGCAGGCCAAGCAGCATCTCAGGAGCACAAAAGCTGACGTTTCGGGCCTAGACCCTTCATCAGAGAGGGGGATGGGGAGAGGGTTCTGGAATAAATAGGGAGAGAGGGGGAGGCGGACCGAAGATGGATAGAGGAGAAGATAGGTGGAGAGGAGAGTATAGGTGGGGAGGTAGGGAGGGGATAGTTCAGCCCAGGGAAGACGGACAGGTCAAGGAGGCGGAATGAGGTTACTAGGTAGGAAATGGAGGTGCGGCTTGAGGTGGGGGGAAGGGACGGGTGAGAGGAAGAACAGGTTAGGGAGGCGGAGACAGGCTGGGCTGGTTTTGGGATGCAGTGGGGGGAGGGGAGATTTTTGAAGCTTGTGAAGCCCACATTGATACCATTGGGCTGCAGGGTTCCCAAGCGGAATATGAGTTGCTGTTCTTGAACATTCGGGTGGCATCATTGTGGCATGGCAGGTGGCCCAGGATGGACATGTCATCTAAGGAATGGGAGGGGGAGTTAAAATGGTTCGCGACTGGGAGGTGCAGTTGTTTATTGCGAACTGAGCGGAGGTGTTCTGCAAAGCGGTCCCCAAGCCTCCGCTTGGTTTCTCCAATTTATCCTATATCCTGGTGTCGTGTAACTTCTGACTTTTCCCACCCCAGTCCAACACATCACAGATACCACAGTCCCTGCACCTGATGGGACTCATCCTCGGATATTAAAGGAAGTAGCAGTGGAAATAGACGTGCAATCTTCCAAGAATCCTTAAGAGACGGAAAAGTCCTAGAGGATTGGAAAATTGCCAATATAATGCTTTATTGAGAGAGGGGAGGAGACAGCAAACAGATAACTCTGAGCCAATTAGTTTATTGTGTTATTAGGAAAATGGTAGCGTCTATGGCCAAGATGAATCACAAAGCATTTAGAAAGACATGATGTGATCAAGCAGTGCCAGCATGGCTTCATGAAGGGGAAATTATATCTGACAAATCTATTTGAATTCTTTTAGGAGGTAACAAGCAGGAGAGATGGAGGGAAAGCAGTGGATAATATACTGAATTTTCAAAAGGCGTTTGATGAAGTACCACACATGAGACAAGTTAATAAGATAAGAGGAGTGGTGTTGCATATATTCTATTTGTTTTCACAGAGGATTGATGAACTAATCGAAGACAGAAAGTTGGGATAAGGGGTTATTTTCAGGTTGGCAACCTGTAACTAATGGTGTTCCACAGGGATCAGTGCTGAACCCCAATCATCCACAACATATGGTCGTGGCTTGGATGAAGAAAGTGACCAAGTTTGCAGATGACACAAAAAATAAAGGGAAGCCAAGCAGTGAGGATGACACAAAGAGGCTGCAGACAGGTTAAACAAGTAGGTAAACAGTGGGTTGATGGATTATAACGTGAGACATGAGGCTACGCTCTTTGGCAGGAAGAACAGAGGAGCTGGATATTATTTAAATGAGAAAAGACAACAGAAACCTACACAGCAGAAGCATCCAAGTTCAGGGATAACAGAATGCAAATGGAATGTTGGCCTTTATTTCAAAGGGAATGGAATATAAAACTGGGGAGGTTTTGCTAAAGCTGTACAAGGCACCAGTCAGACCACAGCTGGAATACTGTGGGCAATTTTGGGCTCCTTATCGATGGAAGGTTATATTGGCATTGAGGTAATCCAGGGAAGGTTCACTAGGCTGATGCCAGATATGGAGGGACTGATTTATGAGGAGAGATTAACTAGTTGGGGCTTGTGTGCTCCTTGGAATATAGAACAATGAGAGGCAACCTGACTGAAACTTGCATGTTTCTTAGGATTCTTGACAGGAAAGATGCAGATAGGTTGCTTCCTCATGTGTAACAGTCTAGGACCAGTGAGTATATTCTCAGAAAAAGGGTTGCAAATTTAAGACAGAGATGAGGAGGAATTTGTATTCTCAGAGGGTAGTGAATTAATGGAATCCTTTACCACAGTGGGCTGTCGAGGCTGGGTCATTAAGTATATTCAAGCTGAGATAGACAGATTTTTAATCGATAAGGGAATCAAGGATTATGGGAAAAAGCAGGAAAGTGGAGTTGTGGGTTTCTTTATTCATTGACAGGATAAGGGTGTCGCTGACTAGGCCAGCATTTATTGCCCATCCCTGATTGCCCAGGGACAGTTCAGAGTCAACCACATTGCTGTGGGTCTGGAGTCACCTGTAGGCCAAGCTAGAAAAGGATAGCACTTTCCCTCCCCAAAGGACATTAGTGAACCAATTAGGTTTTTCCTGACAATTGACAATGGAATCACATCATTATTAAATTCTTAATTCCAGGCATTTTTGAATTCAAATTTCACCATCTGCTGAGATGGGACTGGAATCCAGGTCCCCAGAACATTATCTGGATCTCTGGACTAACAGGCCAATGATAATATCACTGGGCCATCACCTCCGCTGTGTGGACTATCAGTTCAGCCATGATCTCAGTGAATGGTGCAGCAGACTTGATGGGTTGAATGGCCTATTTCTGCTTCTATGTCTTATGACCTAATGTAATCATACCTGAGCTTTATAGCGCTTTTACATAGCTCTCAACCTTGTGTTTTCCTTTTCCCATCAGATGCAGTCAACATTCCATTGTTTTGTCTCATTGTATTTGTAGATTTTTCCACTCGATTGGGTAGTTTCTGTGTTTGATCCCATGACCTCTTGAAGAGGCACAGACAATGAAGCAAAATGAAGGACAGGCTCACTGACTTGAAATTTGGGTAAATTCCTCTCTCGGTGGAAAAATGCCTCATGGAGATGATGTTCTCCATAGTCATCTCAGAATTCTGCAATCTCTCACCATGCTTCTTTCCTGCCAAAATGGACAATTTCCCATTTCCTACATTATATTCTGATTACCAGATTCTTGCACACGCACTTAACCTCTCCTTATCCCTCTGTGACCTTCTTAGGCCCTCTAAACAGCTCACTTTCCTATCTATGCTGGTCCCATCAGTAAATTCAGTTACCTTTCAATCCAGTCATTCATAGAGACTGTAAAAAGTTGCTGATGTGACACACCACTGATTACATCTTGCTTTCTGTTCGTTCCCACATCAGGTCAAATGACCTGCTTGGGTTTTCAGTCACATTGCCTCTTGAGAGTGATGGTGAGGTCTCTCAGGAATTGGTGGTCAGCTGATGACAAAGTTTGTTGAAGCGAGTGAAGAAAGTGAGCACTGGTTCTGCTTTGAGTTATATTTGCTTTCTTCTGCCATGCTTTGGGGCTATTTTACACCTCTGTTCCACCCTTGAAGCAGAGCTAATGATATGTATAAATAGAGAGGAGTCAGAGTTGACAGGAGATCAGTCCTAACAGGAGTTAAATCCGAATAAAAAATTAAGTTAGATCATAATTGTGAAAGGGTTAATGTTGATATTACCCCAGCATCATCCATTCTATTGATGTCACACACACAATGTACTAATAGAGTTAGGGAGGAGCAAAAATTATTGCAGATGCTAGAATCTGATCTGTAAACAAAAAATGCTAGCGACAACAGCGGGCCAGGCAGCATCCGTGGAGAGAGACAGCAAGCTAATGTTTTCAGTCTGGATGTCCCTTCTTCAGAGCTGATGAAGAGTCAACTCCACTGGAAATGTTGAATCAGTGATAATGGGAACTGCAGTGCTGGAGAATCCCAGATAACAAAGTGTGAAGCTGGATGAACACAGCAGGCCAAGCAGCATCTCAGGAGCACAAAAGCTGACGTTTCGGGCCTAGACCCTTCATCAGAGAGGGGAATGGGGAGAGGGAACTGGAATAAATAGGGAGAGAGGGGGAGGCGGACCGAAGATGGAGAGAAAAGAAGATAGGTGGAGAGGAGAGTATAGGTGGGGAGGTAGGGAGGGAATAGGTCAGTCCAGGGAAGATGGACAGGTCGAGGAGGCAGGATGAGGTGGTAGGTAGGAAATGGAGGTGCGGCTTGAGGTGGGTGGAAGTGATGGGTGAGAGGAAGAACAGGTTAGGGAGGCAGAGACAGGCTGGGCTGGTTTTGGGATGCAGTGGGGGGAGGGGAAGAACTGGGCTGGTTCCACTGGAAATGTTAGCTTGATCTCTCTCTCCATGGATGCTGCCTGACCTGCTGTTAGCGCCAGCATTTTTTGCTTTCAGATAGAGATAGGGAGCTCTACTCTAGCTTTTGGAGGGAGCAGATATATACTTGGATCACTCCCTGAGGTCCTAGTAATTATATCTGCCCAAGTGTAGTTGTACTTAACGTTATCCTCATTGTCTAAGAACAGTGCCCAAGGAAAGCAACAACAGAGCAGGATCTGGGGTAGCATACAAACTCAAATAACCCTTACCCGCTACAACATGCTGGTAGAGTTAGTAAAACACAGGCGGTATCAATAGCAATCATCTGGAGAAACATCAAAAGAACAGTTACAATGAGAAATTAGCCCCAACGAGAGATTAGTCCCAGTCAAATCCAAATTAATCCCATTCCCAATTGGGGGTCAGCCCCAGAGGAGATCAGTATCAACAGGAAATTGGTCCCAGGAAGAGATATTAGAGCATTTCAAGAAGTTTAACGGACTACCTTCAAGGAAGACAGTCAGGTAGAAAAGCAGAGAAGCCTGAGAAAGAATTGCTGAATTTGGGGCTAGAACATGGAAGGTTTGACAAACAATGATCAAACCAATAAAATTCAAGTCATGGAGGAGTCCAGAGCTGGAAGAACACCGAGCTCCAGGGGGATTTGTGTGTGGCAAGGAGATTACAGGGTTGGGGGAAGAGGGGCTGGGGAACATGGAAGCATTTGAAAATATTGATGAGAATCTTCCACATGGGGCAAAAATTGAAAGGATTTTAGAGTGAGTAGGATAGCGACAACAGAGGTTTGGATGACCTTAAGTTTATGGAGATGATTTATACACTCATGTCAGTTCAAATTCGCTCAAATCAATATTTCTAACTTGAGAGCAAATCAAATTCGGAAATGCTTTCACAAAGTTTGGTAAGTTTTTGCTCTTCAATGTTTATGTTTTTGTTCACTTCTTAAAATAGGAATGGATTTAATTCTTCATCCAGCAGCTGATGCAGCAAATAACTCAAATAACCACTGAGGCTGGTGGTTTGGGAGGTGGTGGTGGGGGTCGGGGGTGGAGATGCAGGCGTGCGCACAGTTCTTGTATTGTTGCAGATTTTAGTTCTTTATTTTGCTGGTGTCTAAGTCCAAAGGTTATACAAACTGAAACCATTCAAAACCACAATCTGGAACCCAGACCATTTTCCTTAGTCCTGGGATCGAGTGTGTAGGTGATACAAAGGTATGTAGGTGATGAAAGCAATGTCGGCCATTCAACCTTCAAACTTACTTCACCATTCAAAGCAATCAGTGCTGGCTGTTCACTTCACTGTTTTATTTTCCCACAGTATCCCCATATCCTTTTATGTCGGTGTTACTTCGACATTGGTTAATGTCTATTTTGAACATTCTCAATGGGTCCATGCTAATCAAAAACAACTGGAAAATTATTCTAATCCCACCTTCTGGCACTCGGCCCATATCCTTGTGTGCCTCCCACCATCACAGGCAGTGAGCTCCAGATTCCCACCACCCTCAGGGTGAAAATGATTTTCCTCACAACCCTGCTAAACCTGTTGCCCCCTGACCTGAAATCAATGCCCCAGCTCGTTGAGCCCTTCACCAAAGAGCAGAGGTTTCTTCCTGTCTACTCCATCTACGTCCCTCATAATTTTATACGTCTCAATCTTGTGACCTCTCATCTCCTCTGCTCTAAGGAAGCTTATTGCAGTCTCTAACCTTATCCCCTTCAAAACCATTACTACAAGGGGACTTAGTTTTAAAATGAGTGGAGGTAGATATAGGGGAGATGTCAGAGGTAGGTTCTTAGCTCAGAGAGTGGTCGGGGCGTGAAATGCATTGCCGGAGAGGGTAGTGGAGTCGGCCTCATTAGGGGCATTTAAGTGGCTGTTAGTTAGGCAAATGGATGACAATATAAGGTAGCAGTGAAGGTGACCTATCCCCCCCAACTCCCCACCTACACTCACCTTCATTGGCTCTAACCCCACCTCTTTGATCTGTCTGTCTCCTCTTACCCTATCTTCTCCTTCATCCATTTTCTATCCGCCTCCCCCTGACTCCCTACTTATTTCAGAACCCCCTTCCCATCCCCCATTTCTGAAGAAGGGTCCCAACGCAAAACATCGAGCTTTCCTGCTCCTGAGATGCTGCTTGGCCTGCTGTGTTCATCCAGCTTCACACTGGTGAAGATAGACCTTAGGTTTTGGATAGAAGTTCGGCACAACATCGTGGGCTGAAGGGCCTGTACTGTGCTGTACTGTTCTATGTTCTATTACCTTGTACAATATGAACTGAAGGTGAAATGGAGACATTTCTATTAACTGAGGCAGTTCAAGCTGATCAAATTAAAGGAAGTTTAAAGTAATTACATACTCCTGCTCTTTCTGCTTCACTGCGGTTTGTAGGACCATCGTAGCTGGATCAAAATCCTGGACTCACATGCCCCCTTTCTAACAGTATTGTGGCTGTCCCCACGCCACACAGACTTCAACAGCTCAACAAGGCAGCACACCCCAGGACTGTCTCCAGGGCAACGAGGGATGAGTGACATTCTCAGTTCTCGGTTAATTTCTCAAAAGTAAACAAGAATGCTTTGGTCTGATGACATCAGAATTGGGTTTTCGAGTTTTTGTTCCCACAGTAACATAAATCCTGTCCATGGGTTTTACTTCTCACGCCTGACAGTAGCTCAACCCCGAAGATTTTCGGGAAGTTTTATACAGTGTTAGCTGTGGCCCAGTGACTCTCATTCTCTCTCGTGTCTCTGAGTCAGAGGTTTTGTATTCAAACCTGCAGAGGTTGAGTCTGACATGGTGGTGCCATGCTGACAGAGTGTTCTGGAGTCACAGGTTGGCCGTCTTTGTGAATAAGGCCCTCCCTCAGGGTGCCTCCGGTGGATGTGAAAGAATGCAGAAACTCTGCTCAGAGAGTGTAGTCCTGGTGGGCCAAATGGCCTCCTTTAGCGCTGTCACACACTGAGTGCTCCCTGGTGTCAATTCCCCTCAGCCAAACATGACAGAAAGCAGGTCGATCTGGATCATGACCCCCTTGTGTTTTGTGCGAGCTTGCTGAGAGCAAATTGGTCGCGCATTATAGCAGATATTACATTCTCAAATGGCTTTCCTGGACTGTAAGGGATTTAGTTGAGAAAGATGCAATTCCCTGACTTCTCCTCTTCCATCTTAGAAACACAGAATCCCTCCAGTGCAGATAGAGGCCATTTAGCCCATCAAGTCTGCACCACCCCTCCAAAGGGCATCTCACCCTACTTCCATAATGGCTCATTTCCCATGGCTAAACAGATAGCTTAAACATTCCTGGACATGACTTGACATTGGTTAAGCCATGATGGGCACAGACTAGGTCTGGAAGCCTGGCCAAGATCTTCAGCCAATCTTCTATCATAATTTCAGTCATCAGGGGACCCCGTGTAATTGGGACTCACAATGTCCTTGGGGTTCTTGTCTGAGGGGAAACTCCCTCATTCCTGCCTCATGGCTCCCATTCCCCATCCCACTCTCTAGCAGAGTCAGACAGGAGGTTCAATGAACAACCAATACATGAGCAAGGTTTCAGTATCAACTGCAAACTCTTCTGAATGGCCATATCCCCATCTCCCTTTCAGAGTCTGTTCTCAATGACTTACGTCAGTTTCCAGTCCAGCCACACTTTGGGCTCAATTCCACATTTCCCACTTTTTGTGAAGTGGGTATGGAAAACAATGTGGGTGTCCAGCCCACCGGCTTCCTGACCCCTACCTACCTGCTCCCCCACCTCCCAGACAAATCCTCAACATATGAGGAAGATGGGGATTGGGGCTGAAATCAGATTGTACAAAGCCCCCAACATTACCTGGCTCGGGCATTATTATAGCTGGAATATGCAGGCTGAAGGGAGATATTTTGAAAGAGTGGGAAGGGAACGTGATGTACAATATAAAAGAGCTCCCCCTCCCCCAAAGAATCCACCCTTTCCTTCCCCACCTGTACTTCAAAGGCCACCACCTCATCAACTTACAACCCCCACTCATCCCAAGATTTCCAACCACACCCCCCCGCCTGTACTCACCACTGACCACCTTAACTCTGGATCTCTGGGGCTTTTCTGACAGCCCTGCTTGCAATTCTGTCACTGCCCACCACATGGCACTGGCGCTGCTGAGACAATGCCATCTATCAGCCAATTAGAATGACCAACAGCTTTAAAAAGTGGGACTTCCTCTCAGGAAGTGGAAGTTCAACTTATCAATGCCACCTGCAGCTGTGGGGCAGACTGTTCTTCTGTAAGGTGGCTTCTGGGCACCTTTTCTGAGAGCTAGCAATACCCACCAGCCATGAAGCTCTAGCAATAAACTTTTCAAAAAAAAATTCCTCTCTTCAAACCCTTCCATCTCAGAGGGAAAGACCTCTATTTATAATACGTACGTGTGTATGTGTGTGTGTGTGTGTGTGTGTGTGTGTGTGTATGCATATGCATGTGTATGCGTATACGTGCGTGTGTGTGTGTATGCGTGTGAATGTGTGCGTGTGTGTGTATGTGTGCTTGTGTGTGTGTATGCGCAAGTGTGTGTGTGTGTGTGTGTGTGTGTGTATATGTGTATGTGTGTTTGCGTGATATATATATACAAAATACAAATTCCTTTACAAACCCACTGACTCCCACAGCTACCTGGATGATACATCCTCACACCTCGCTTCCTGTAAAGACTCCATCCCATTCTCTCAGTTCCTCCGTTTCTGTCTCATATATTCAGATGAGGCCAACTTCGACAAGGGAACCTCCGAAATGTCCACATTCTTCCTCAACCAAGGATTCCCCAGCTCCGTTGTCGACAGGGCCCTCAATTGGGTCCGACCCATCTTCCGCACTTTTGCCCTCACCCCTTCCCGTTCCTCCCGTGACGGCGATAGGGTTTCCCTTATCCTCACCCACCATCCCACCAGCATCCACATCCAAAAGATCATCAGATGCCATTTCCGCCACCTCCAGCGAGATGCCACCACCGGATACACATTCCCCTCCCCTCCCTTGTCTGCCTTCCATAGGAACTGTTCCCTCCGGGACACGCTGGCCCATACTACCTTCAGCCCCAACACCTCCCCACAGCCCTGCGGCACCTTCCCCTGTAACTGGTGAAGGTGTAACACCTGCCCATTTACCTCCTCCCTTCCCGGTATCCAAGGGCCCAAACATACCTTCCAGGTGAAGCAACACTTCTCCTGCACTTCCCAGAATCTAGTCTACTGCATTCGCTGCTCACAATGTGGTCTCCTCTACATTGGGGAAATGAAGTGTAGATTTGGTGACCACTTTGCAGAACATCTACGTTCTGCTCGCAAAAAAGACCCTGAACTACCTGTTGCCTGCCACTTCAATGTACCACCCTGTTCCCTGGCCAACATCCCTGTCTCTGGCTTGCTGCAGTGTTCCAGTGAAGCCCAGCGCAAGCTGGAGGAACAACACCTTATTTTCCGCTTGGGGACCCTACAGCTCTCCGGACACAATATTGAGGCATAATTTTAGGGCCTAAACTCCGCCGCGTTCCAGCCCCCCACCCCACACACCAGGCCTTGTTACCACATAGCGTGCCACTACACACCCCCTGTTGTTAGTCACCTACAGTCCCCATTAGCAACTATTCACCCTCCCAGCCTGACCGTTAGCAACTCCATTGTCTGTCCAACTGTCTTTCTCTCTCTTTGGGCTCTATCCTATCATTTATTCCCTACCCCACCCACCTCCCTATTTTCTGCATATAAACTGATGTTTTCCCAGCCACCATCAGTTCTGCAGAAGGGTCACTGAACCGGAAATGTTAACTCTGTTTTCTCCTCCACAGATGCTGCCAGACCTGCCGAGCTTTTCCAGCAACTTTGTTTTTATACAAAATACAGCTTTGTGGGTCAACCCACAGCAAGTAGAGTGCAGCGGTTCAAGAAGGCAGCTCACCACCCCCTTCTCAAGGGCAACTAGGGACAGGCAATAAATGCTGGCCCAGTCAATGACATCTACATCCCACAAATGGAAAAAGCAGTTTAAAAAATTACAAACACAGAGTAAAACAACATCTATTCCCCAACTACACCTCAACACCTTCAATTAGCAGTTAAACAAAACCCAGATTCATTTTCCTTCCCTATCAAATCTGTAGGTTTGACTTGACTGCTTCTCTTCTGGTCCAATCCTGTGAGCTGTAAAGCCTTTTATTTTGACTTGCATGACTGAGATCTTAGACTTTCTCAACTTTGAATAGCCAATGCAGATCTGTAACTAAACACTTCTGGTCTGGAAATTTTCACAAATTGAAACCTGTACATTGAGGTACGTTATTGCCTTAACTGCTCTGAATAGCTCTGAAATTATTTATTTTTAGGGCAATACATTCTTGCATCTAACTTCTGTCAAGTCTCTTTTGAACTGAAATCAGAATCTCTTAACCAATCTTTAAAATTTAATCTTCCTAGCTTCTACTACTCAAATAGCATTTTTATCTTTGTGTTGTTGTAAAACCCTACAATATAAACAAACTTCAATTAATGCTCCAGGAGGCTGTGTGCTATCTGCTCTGTGACACATACTGACTTAAAATCATAGTTCAAAAACAAACTGACCTGTTAAATAATTAAACACTTCCAGACCCATATCCTCCTGGTATCCACCCTATCCAGGATCCTCCAGGATCTTAAGCGTTTGAATATATCACCTCAAAACTTCAAGTATGGTCCCCCATAGCCAATGCTCACTTTTTCAGCTGAATGTCAGTTATGTTCCTCTGGATATGCTCTTCTGGAACACCTTGGTCTCATGTTCACTCCATTAAAGGCACTATACGAATGCAAGGTGCTGTCATTGTGCAATGTGCATCAATTATAAAAGACTACTATGCAGGTACAACAAGCAATGAAGAAAGTTACTAGACTGTTATTGTTCATTGCAAGGTGAATTGAACGTAAAAGGAAGAACTTTACGCTTCAATGATGCAGGGCCTAGGTAAGACTACACCTGGAGTGTTGTGCACAGTATTGGTCACCTTTATATAAAGAAGGATGTAAATGCTTTAAAGCACCAGAGAGAGTGTTACCCAATTAATACCTGGAATGGGTGTGTTCAATAGGATAAACGGGTTAGGCTAGTATCCACTGGAGTTTAGAAGATTAGCATAAGATTAAAAGGGGTCTTTGCAAAATAGAGGCGGAGACAATGTTTCCTCTTCTGGGTGAATCTAGAATTCTGACGTCAGTTTATAAATCATGGGTTGCTACAGAGATGAGGCCATTTTATTTCTTCAGATTGTTGTGAGCCTTTGAAACTGTCTTCCTGAAAAAGTGGTTCAACCACAGTCCTTGAATGTTTTTATGGCAGAGGGGGTTAGATTCTCCGTAAACAAGGGGGTTAAAGGCTAGCAGGAGTTGGTGGGAGTGCAGAAGTAAGGGTGCAGTTTAGGGTGGCTCACGGGTTAGCACTGCTGCCTCACAGCACCAGGGACCCGGGTTCGATTCCAGCCTCGGGCGACTGTCTTGTGGAATTTTCACATTTTCCCCGTGTCTGCGTGGGTTTCCTCCCATCAGTCCAAAGATGTGCAGCTTAGGTGGATTGGCCATAGGAAGTGTTAGGGTAGAGGGGGCAGGTCTGGGTGGGATGCACCTTAGAGGTTCAATGTAGACATGATGGGCCAAATGGCCTGCTTCCACACTGCAGAGATTCTATGATTCCATACAGTCAGCTCATCTTGTGGTGCAGTGGTAAATCCCTACCTCTGAGCCAGGAGGTCAGGTTCAAGTACCAGCTGTTCTGGGGGTGTGTCATAACAAGGTGATCAGTAATTCTCTACAATGAGTGCAGCCAAGATCTTATTGGAGATGGAGCAGGCTGAAAGGGCTGAATGGCCTCCTGCTGCTTAGATGCTGGTTCGTTGTATTGATTGAGTGTGGAGATGAACGATTAGCAGTGTAATTTCCCTCAGTCGTAATTCAGGGGTCAAAGAGGCACGTTTCCCTTTTGGAGCAAAACCCTGAACCTCTCCCACCAGAACCCCTACCCCCCCCAGTAGAAAACAAACATTCATCAGGCCTGGAACGCAACTTTCAATGAACAATACACAGTTCCCTGTCAAAACATTAATCATTGCAACCATAAAAGGGAACAGAATGATGCAGCAGGTCAGCATTCATGGGGATTTCCAGTTCTTGAAATTTGGTTAAGCATGAAGCAGTTAACGTTCAGCGATTGCAGAAGCGATCTGATTTCAAAAAAAAGAGTGACTTCCTGCCAACAAAAGCAAGTAAGAAATATTTTACCCTTTCAATCATTTTCTCTTCTTTTTGCTCTTAACACACAAAGGTTTAGAGTCTTACAGCACAGAAACAGACCCTCCAGTCCAACTCCTCCATGCCAACCTAGTTTCCCAAAACAAAACGAGTCCCATTTGGCTCAGATCCCTCAAAACCTTGTCTATTCATGTACCTGCCTAAGCCTTTTTTTAAACATTGTAGCTGTGCCTGTATCCACCACTTCCTCTGGCAGCTCATTCCACGCACAAACCACGCTCTGTGTCAAAAAAATTGCCCCTCAGGTCCCTTTTGTATCTTTCTCCTCTCACATTAAGGTAAAGACCTTAGCTATGCACAATATCTATGCCCCTCATGGTTTTATATACCTCTTTAAGGTCAAACTTCTTACACTCCAGTGAAAAAGGACCCAGGCTACCCAGCCTCTCCTCATAAGTCAAACCCTCCAGGCCCGGGAACATCCTGGTGACAAGAGAACTTGGTTAGCAGTATAAATCAGAACTTTATTGCAGTGGACCCTAATTGTTCCCTGTGCAAAAGTCCATTCCGTGGATTTATAGAGAGGTATCGCACAAATGTGGACCATTCAGCCCATGATGTTTACGCTAGCTCTTCAAATGAGCAGTCCAATTAGTCCGGATCCCTCCCACCAGCACTTCCCTTCTTGTGTTTATTTGGTTCCCTTTCGAAAGTCCTAATTGCTTCTGTTTCCACCAGCCTTCCCATCAACACGTTCCAGATCACACCAACTCCGCACATAAAAGTTGATTTCTCTGCATCTCGTATCAGGCACTTCTCATCTCTTTGAGAGGGTTTATTATTTTTTAATCGGAGGAAGGAACCAGAAATTCACACCTTTTTTAAAGCAAAATGCATCGAGCAGCCTGGTTTGACTGTGCGAACCCTTCACTTCCACCGCCCCCCACAACCCTGCCACCCTCTTACTGCACAGTGGGGTTTTTGAGGGTGTCGGGGCGAGTGTTATGAAGCAGGCTAAAGGAAGTTTGTGGTTGCTTTCTCTTGAAAAGAGTCAACATCCAGTAGCTCTCATGAGCTCCCAAGCCAGCAGCACCTTGGTTTCAAAAGTCTCATCCATGCGCTCCAACTATTCTACAGCTTTGCACCTCCCTGACTGTCCAACAGGCCCCCAGCACCACAACCATCATCAAGCTCTGCGCTCCTTTGATCCTGGCCCTTTTGTTCCTCTCCCACCCATCTCCTTCAAGTTCCAGAATCGACAGCTAGGCCTTTGTACTTCAAGGCATGAAGATTTGAAACCTCTTCCCAAACCTCCCTGCTGCTCTATCTTCATTGAAGACACCCCTTGGGCCCTACCTGCTTGTGCAAGACTTTTGCCATCTGCCTTCATACCTCTCTGTGTGCTGCAGTGTCCGATTCTGCGCGATAATGCTGAAATGAACACCCTGTGAACAGAGTCGATGGTTCCAATGGGAAATGGGAATGAGGTTTTGTTGGTATTGTATGGTGGCAATGTCACCAGGCTCATAACCCAGGGAGCCCAAGTGCTAATGGTCCGGGGTCACTTGAAATCCTGGAATTCCCTCCCTAATGGCATTGCGGTCTACCTACAGTACATGGACTGTGCAGTTCAAGCACTGCCGTCTTCTCAAGGGCAACTAGAGATGGGCAATAAGTGCTGGCCCAGACAGCAACACTCACATTCCGCAATTGGGTAATAAAAATTGGGTTCAAATCCCACCACAGCTGGAGGAACAAATTCAAAATTCAAGTTCTTCTGGAATTAAAATGATCTCTACCATGGTGATCTTGGCAAATATCATCTACTGCGCACGCACATCCTTGCCCTTTAGTGACTCGCCATTCTTCTTTGGTTTGGTCCAGGCCCGCAGCGATGTGATTGACTCTGAACTACAACGGCCCGAGTAATTCCACTCAGTTCAAGGACAATTTGGGATCGGCTACACCCACATCCCATCAAAGAATAAAACAAGAAACAATGCTCCTGGAATTTGAGCACAAATCCCAAATGAATATGTCCAGTGCCAGTATCGCCGAATCCCATCTCAGGATGCTTGGTTGAAGGTGTTACACAAATGCAATTGTTTGTTATTGACTAAACTGAGGTGCTCAGGATTATGAAGTGAAAAACGTGGCTAAAATTATGCTGCTGGTTGTGGCCGCTGTGACCACTGGCCAAATTGTGTTGACTCCTTTCTGAAAAATGAGGAAATTGAAAGCTGGATTAGGGAAGATGTGGTCAGATTAGAATTTCCAAACCAAAGGGTTTTAAAGTTTTTGACAAAGTTACTAGGGAAGAGCAATGCATATGGACAGTGTAAATAACCACAAAGGACACCTGGAGGCAGTTCCAGATTAACATTGCTCCAAGCAACTAATCATAAAATCACGACTAACTTTCCCACTGCCGGTAATGAGGGAGCTCAGCATTGTTAAAAATGTATTGTATTGTATTGTATTGTAGGTGATTAGATTACCGAGCAGATCTGCCTCAGCACTGCATCACTGACAATGCAGATCCCCCTCAGCACTGCATCACCTACAATGCAGATCTGCCTCAGCACTGCATCACCTACAATGCAGATCCCCCTCAGCACTGCATCACCAACAATGCAGATCCCCCTCAGCACTGCATCACTGACAATGCAGATCTCCAGCAGCACTGCATCACCAACAATGCAGATCCCCCTCAGCACTGCATCACTGACAATGCAGATCTCCAGCAGCACTGCATCACCAACAATGCAGATCCCCCTCAGCACTGCATCACTGACAATGCAGATCTCCAGCAGCACTGCATCACCAACAATGCAGATCACCCTCAGCACTGCATCACCTACAATGCAGATCCCCCTCAGCACTGCATCACCTACAATGCAGATCACCCTCAGCACTGCATCACCAACAATGCAGATCCCCCTCAGCACTGCATCACCTACAATGCAGATCCCCCTCAGCACTGCATCACTGACAATGCAGACCTCCCTCAGCACTGCATCACCAACAATGCAGATCTCCCTCAGCACTGCATCACCTACAATGCAGATCTGCCTCAGCACAGCATCACCTACAATGCAGATCTCCCTCAGCACTGCATCACCAACAATGCAGATCCCCCTCAGCACTGCATCACCTACAATGCAGATCTGCCTCAGCACAGCATCACCTACAATGCAGATCTGCCTCAGCACAGCATCACCTACAATGCAGATCTGCCTCAGCACTGCATCACTGACAATGCAGATCTCCCTCAGCACAGCATCACCTACAATGCAGATCTGCCTCAGCACAGCATCACCTACAATGCAGATCCCCCTCAGCACTGCATCACCTACAATGCAGATCTGCCTCAGCACTGCATCACCTACAATGCAGATCTGCCTCAGCACAGCATCACCTACAATGCAGATCTCCCTCAGCACTGCATCACCTACAATGCAGATCTCCCTCAGCACAGCATCACCAACAATGCAGATCCCCCTCAGCACTGCATCACCTACAATGCAGATCTGCCTCAGCACAGCATCACCTACAATGCAGATCCCCCTCAGCACTGCATCACCTACAATGCAGATCTCCCTCAGCACAGCATCACCAACAATGCAGATCCCCCTCAGCAATGCATCACCAACAATGCAGACCTCGCTCAGCACTGCATCATCAATGCAGATCTGAGGGAGTGCTGAGGGAGGTCTGCATTGTAGGTGATGCAGTGGTGAGGGTGATCTGCATTTTAGGTGATAGAGTGCTGCGGGAGATCTGCATTGTAGGTGATGCAGTGCTGAGGGGGATCTGCATTGTTGGTGATGCAGTGCTGAGGGGGATCTGCATTGTTAGTGACGTAGTGCTGAGGGCAATCTGCATTGTAGGCGATGCAGTGCTGAGGGAGATCTGCATTGTTGGTGGTGCAGTGCTGAGGCAGATCTGCATCGTAGGTGATGCAGTGCTGAGGGCAATCTGCATTGTAGGCGATGCAGTGCTGAGGGGAATCTGCATTGTTGGCGATGCAGTGCTGAGGGGGATCTGCATTGTAGATGATGCAGTGCTGAGGGGAATCTGCATTGTAGGCGATGCAGTGCTGAGGGGAATCTGCATTGTTGGCGATGCAGTGCTGAGGGGGATCTGCATTGTAGATGATGCAGTGCTGAGGGGAATCTGCATTGTAGGTGATGCAGTGCTGAGGGGGATCTGCATTTTTGGTGATGCAGTGCTGAGGGAGATCTGCATTGTAGATGATGCAGTGCTGAGGGGAATCTGCATTGTAGGTGATGCAGTGCTGAGGGGGATCTGCATTTTTGGTGATGCAGTGGTGAGGGAGATCTGCATCGTAGGTGATGCAGTGCTGTGGCAGATCTGCATTGTTGGTGATGCACTGGTCAGGCAGATCTGTATTGTTGGTGATGCAGTGCTGAGGGAGATCTGCACTGTTGGTGATGCAGAGCTGAGGGAGGTCTGCATTTTTGGTGATGCAGTGCTGAGGGAGATCTGCATTGTTGGCGTTCCAGTGTTGAGGGAGGTCTACAATGTTGGTGATGCAGAGCTGAGGGAGGTCTGCATTGTTGGTGATGCAGTGCTGAGGGAGCCCTGCATTATTCGTGATGTGATTCTGAAAGACATCTGCATTGTTGGGTATGCAGTACTGAAGCAATTTGCATTTTTAACGATGCAGCACTCAGGGACCTTGGTGATACAATACATGAGGGAGTACAGCACCGTCAGAGGGTCAGCACTGAGGGAGTGTCGCACTGTCAGAGGGTCAGTACTGAGGGAGTGCTGCACTGTCAGAGGGTCAGTACTGAGGGAGCGCTGCACTGTCAGAGGGTCAGTACTGAGGGAGCGCCGCACTGTCAGAGGGTCAGTACTGAGGGAGTGCCGCACTGTCAGAGGGTCAGTGCTGAGGGAGTGCCGCACTGTCAGAGGGTCAGTACTGAGGGAGCACCACACTGTCAGAGGGTCAGTACTGAGGGAGTGCCGTACTGTCAGAGGGTCAGTACTGAGGGAGTGCCGCACTGTCAGAGGGTCAGTACTGAGGGAGTGCCGCACTGTCAGAGGGTCAGTGCTGAGGGAGTGCCGCACTGTCAGAGGGTCAGTACTGAGGGAGCACCACACTGTCAGAGGGTCGGTACTGAGGGAGGGCAGCACTGTCAGAGGGTCAGTACTGAGGGAGGGCAGCACTGTCAGAGGGTCAGTACTGAGGGAGTGCTGCACTGTCAGAGGGTCAGTGCTGAGGGAGCGCCACACTGTCAGAGGGTCAGTACTGAGGGAGCGCCACACTGTCAGAGGGTCGGTGCTGAGGGAGCACTGCATTCCTGTCTTTTCCATCTTTCTGTAAAAGTGATTCCTAAATGTCAATGTGAAGCAGGTATTTTGTTTCCCCCAAGCCCCGAATAATTTGTAACTTTCAACCAAGTCACTGAAAGCAGATCATCCTGTGACCTGACTAAAAACTCTGAGGACGAGATTATAAAGTAACTAATCATCCTCAATTCCCCAGCGTTCTGACGGTTTGTGCAAGTCATCAAATTCCCACTTACTTTTTGTCATCAAACAAAAATAGTATCTGCGTTGGTAACAGCAGGGGCTGGTGGAGCAGGAGGATGTTGGGGAAGTGAAAATCTCTGTAACCATTTGTACTTCCTGGTAAACAATATTGCACCACATTGCATGCAGTAGATCTTCTATCCCTGCCCCGTATCCCCCAGGAAGCTGTGGAGACCTTGTTAACATGACAGCTTCATGGCCGATGTTGCCGTTTAATTCATCGATGGAATAACATTACTGATTCTGAATGGAAGTATTCTGGGCAATGTCGCTACATATCTATACTCACGGACATTGTCAAAAACTGGAAGTTATTGAACATTTTGGACACTTTCTGGATGAGACAGCGATTTTTTTTACCAAGGGAGGAGAGAACTCATATGTTTCTTATTTATAAAAAATTGGGGTTAGCAACTTAATGTGTGCTGAAGCTACCTGCTGATTACAAACAGTCGTGACTTTTGGATAGCAGTCTAGTAAATCTTTTAGGGAGATAGTGATGGGGCTTATTGCCATTAATTGCTTTATAAAGGGCTTTAAACTGTGAGGGGCACAGCCATTTTGATGTTCCATTTATGGTAATTGGCATTAGCAAACTGCTGAAGGCATTGAGCTTTCTGTTTATTCATTCATGGGATAAGGGTCTCACTGGCCAGGCAGCATTTATTGCCCATCCCTAACTGCCCAGAGGGCAGTCAAGAGTCAACCACTTTGCCATCCTTGATAACAAAGTGTGGAGCTGGATGAATACAGCAGGCCAAGCAGCATCTTAGGAGCAGGAAAGCTGATGTTTCGGGCGTTGAAAAGGCCTGTAAAGCTTTTCTGATGAAGGGTCTGGGCCTTAAACATAGCTTTTGTGCTCCTAAGATGCTGCTTGGCCTGCTGTGTTCATCCAGCTCCACACCTTGTTATCTCGGAATCTCCAGCATCTGCAGTTCCCATTATCTCTAATGCACTTGGCCATCCTTACCTGGTCTGGTCTACATGTGACTCCAGACCCACAGCAGTTTCCTCCCCAAAAGGGAATTCGCAAACCTGATGGTTTTTTCCTGACAATTGATTCACGGACATCATTAGAATCTTAACTCCAGATATTTTTATTGAATTCAAATTCCACCATCTGCCATAGCAGGTTTTGAACCTGGGTCCCCAAAACATTATCTGGGTCTCTGAATTAACAGTCCGGTGATAATACCCCTGGGCCGTTGCCTTCCCATAAGTTCTTGCTGTACAATGGACTCAGAGGCCTATGCAACTGGTAAGAAAATTCAAGGGAAGGCTACTGCACTCGCCATAGAAAACTGTATCCGATGATCTTTTGAAGGGGGGGGGAAAATTGCTTTGTGGGATCTTGCTGTGTTCACACTGCCAGTTCTGAAGAACTTTGAGGTGTGGGGAGAATGTTGAAGTTGCTATGTCAATCTGGTTCACTAATGTCCTCAAGGGAAGGAAATGCCATTGGTGTGAGAGGTTGTGGAGGGTAAGTTGCTGAAGGCAGTTTAGATGGAGGGAGATAGATTTGTGATTAGCAAGGGGGTTAAAGGGTATGGGCAGAAGCAGGAGAATGGGGTTGAGAAACATATTGCCACCTGGGCAGTCAGGAATGGGCACATCCCATTAATAAACAAGAAAAAACACACACAATGTTCAGTCCTTCCTTCATTTACACGACATCTCATTGACTAAAGACTGTGTTGTGGGAGCACTGACTGATGTTGTAGAGGGTGACAGGGGTCTCTGGCTGGGAGGCAGGAACCTTGTGATAATGGACATGTTGCGGGGGCAGGGATTGGAACAATGGGAGATTACACGATAACACCATGAAGAATAGGCCAAACTGGAACAGGCAACTCTGCCATTTAGCTTTGAACCCACCTGGGCTGTTATCCATGTAAAACGGAGGTATTGACAGTCACGGGAGTAGCAATAAGAAAGGCTGAAGTGAGTGGAAAGAACTCCAATTGCTGGTCAGAAACTGAGACCAGCTTGCTTTGGAGATATCTCACTTCCTTATCCCTCCTGCTTCAGGCTTTCATTGTGTCACCGAAACTGCCTTTCAGCTGTTTGCTCCGTGGCCGTGGGGTGGGTTCACCACCAGAGACTTGCTGCTCTATGAATGATTTGGTCATTGTTTTGGGAGACTGGTTGAACGTTCCTGATTGGTGTCTGGTGACCATGACACAATCATTCAATACCCATGTGGTTCATAACACCAGAAGGGCATGTCCTTACCCAGGTCTGAACCACACGGGCCTCTAGAACCACAACAATGTGCTTGGCTCTCAGCTGCCCACTGCCAAGGCTGAGCAGTTTAAGGGTAACAAAATGTTGGGGATAGTAAGAACTGCCGATCCTGGAGTCTGAGAAAACACCGTGTGGAGCTGGAGGAACACAGCAGGCCAGGCAACATCAGAGGAGCAGGAAGGGTCCCAACCTGAAACGTCAGCCTTCCTGCTCCTCTGATGCTGCCTGGCCTAACAAAATGTTGGCCTTGCCACAGACAGCCCTATCCCAGGAAAGGAGAACACCATGATGCCAAGAGTAACCCAACAGTCAGTCAATCAGAGCTATGCCTCATTAATAATCTGAACGTGACTCCAAGAAACAACATGCTAAATAAAAATCACTTCCCCATTGGAAAGCAGGTGCTCATTACCTGTAACTGTTATATTAAGAATTTATTTTGCTGTATTATGCTATTATATTTTACATGTAACACTTACAGCACAGCTAGATGCTCAATCTTCAGGAATTTTGCCTTGTTCACGGGATGGAACATTGGGAATAAGGAAGAACATCTCCTTAATCCAGATTCCTGGGATATAGATATCTCTGGCTGGGCCAGCATTTATTGCCTATTCCTAATTACCCAGAGGGCTTCGTCGGAGGCTCACTGATGATGTTACCTAGAATGGTGATGAAACGTCTGAAAACTAACCTTCCAGCTCAGCGAGCAAACTCACATCCAGACCCAGAGGGCAGTAAGGAGTCACCTACATTGCTGTGGGTCTGGGGCACATGTAGCTCAGGTATTTCCTTCCTAAAGGGCATTTATGAATCCCATGGGTTTTTCCTGACAATCAACAATGGTTTCATTGGAATCATTCAACTCTTCATTCCAGATATTCATAGGATCCAAACATCATCATCTGTCATTATAGGATTTGAACCCAGGTCAGCAGAACATTATTAATCCACAGAGCCAAGTAAAGTCTAGCAGTTAAGAGCACTGGGCCATCACCTTCCCTGTGTATTTCACAGCACAGAAAACAAATCGATATGACCAGGTTTGACTCAGTGGGTAACACTCTTCGCTGAATCATCCAGGCTATAGGCCAAGTGCTAGAAGATGGGACTAGAACAGATGGGTGCTTCATGACTCACTTAGACAAGATAGGCCAAAGGACCTTTCTCATCCACGTTTCTATGAGTGAGAAAGTTTGAGGGCAAAATACTTGCTCTTCTCCACTTAGAATCTTTGTTAGCTCCAGTTGACGAAGTGAGTGCCACAATTTAACAAAAACAGGGAAGGCACATTTCAGCAGACAGTAAACAATTGGAAAGACTTTTATTCATTTACAGCATGTGGCCATCACTGGCCAGACCAGTACTTACTACCCATCCCTAATTACCCAGAGGCTATTTAAGTGTCAACCACATTGCTGAGGGTCTGAAGTCACACGTAGGCCAAGCTGGCTAAGATTTCCTTCCTGAAAGGACACTAAGGAACCAGATGGTACAATAGACAATGGACACCATTAGACTCCTGATTTATTTATTTATTTAGATTCACGACGAAGCCCTCTGGGTAATTAGGAATAGGCAATAAATGCTGGCCCAGCCAGAGATATCTATATCCCCACCAGCTGCCATGGCAGGATTCGAACCTATTACCTGGGTCTCCGGATTAAGAGTCTGGCAGCAATACCACCACCACTACTATCATCTCCCTGTCACCTTTTTTGTTGGGAAGGGGCAGGGGTGGGAGAGGCGTTGGAGGGAGCCTCCAAGCAACTCATCCACCCAATATCCCATGCCCAATCCTGCATCGCCCCAGAATGGCACAGCCTGCCATTAGATTAGACTCATCAGCCAACTCAGAGCTCAATCAACTGGACCGGGAACAAGTTATCCTTCATCCTGAGCAACCACCAGAGAATGGGAGGAAAACGTCTGAGGACTTAAATTATACTCATCGACTTCATAAAAGGACAGAATGACAAATTCTGGACCTTCACAATTTTATTGAATTTTTTTTAAGAAAATAACGCAAGCTTGTTTGTAGCACAGGGAAGGGCTTGAGAAGAATCATTAGAATGCACTGAAGACAGAGAATGGGGGCTGAGATGGGCAAATGTTGGCCCGCTGGGGACATACTGTGCCCCTGCCATGTGCTTCTCAATGCCAAGAGTCAGGGCAGGGTGCTCCATTCTGACCCTCAGATGAATGGTGTTGGGGGAGGGCATAGGTACCATCTATTCCTTGACCCACCAAAAACCTTTTCCTCACTCACCTCCGTTAACTTTATCACTTACAGATGGAAATAGGGGAGGGCTGAAGGGCCTGTTCCTGTGCTGTACTTCTCTTCTGTTTTTTTGTTGTTCTAAAAGTCCTAACTTTTTCAACATCCAGATGATTTTCCTCACAGCTGTGTTTTTAACAACCCAGAGCAGTCTAGAGAGTTAGTATCTCTCCTTTGGGAGGGAGGGAGGGGGTGGAATTCATCACAAGGGCCAGGGATGACCATTGTTTGAGCTTAAACCTGGAACTAAATACCTCTGGGTACATCCCTGGGTTTTGGTTTCGAGGGGGAAATCAGTCAGGCCATCACAGGTTATGGGAAAATAGGCAGGAAAGTACAGTTGAGGATTGGTGGATCAAGCAGGGTTTCACTGAATAGCACAGTGAATTAAATGGGCCAAATGGGGTTTGGTTTACTGAGGGTGGGAGAATCAGTGAGAGAGTGGTGGAAGGGGGCAGTGGGGAGGTGGAGAAAGTGGGGGTGGGGAATGGAGAGGGTGAGGGAGGAGGAGGGAATGAACAATGGGGCCTGAAGGTGTGCAGCGAAGGTGGAAACGAGTCTAATTGAAAATGCGGCCCCGTAGCACAGAAGATACATCTTCAAAATCTTCAAACACCATTTTTGATAATGAGAGCTCTAGGCTGAAAATAATAGCTTGAAATATGGTTGAAATATTCATGAAAGTTGGAGTTCAGGCAGCAGAGTGAGAGATTGTCAGAGACAGGGAGTGAGAGTGATCGAGAGGGGAGCGGGGAGACTGAGGTTGAAGCACCAGGAGCCGGGGCAGATGGGATTGTTGCCCGGAGGAGGTCGAAGGTGACATGGCAACATTCTGAAAGTGAGGAATAAGGATTCTGACAGTGATCCTATGGGATCCCGTGGAGTTTGGAGAGAGTGAAAACGGCACTGAGGGCAGGGCAACTTTGAGGTACCAGGGCAGCGTGCCCACCACATTGAGGCGACTGGTTTTGAGGGGTGGAGGGATGGAGGGGTGGACGGGTGGAGGGTAGGGAGACCTTCCAGTACCAGGGCTGAGGGACAACCATGGAGCTACACAAAGAAACATGAACATATTATACTGCAGGACTCAGTAATGACCAACACTTAACACAGACACCTAGAGGCTGGATTGTGAGCTGATGGAAGATGTATTCACTGGGATGACTGCTCATGATGAAGAGGGGGTTGGGACTGCCAACCTCAGCTCATGGTTCAGCATTTTGATGGATACAAACATGGTGTTGCCTGGGGATGTTGGATGATTGGTGACTCTCTCCACACGTCAATGTCCCATCACGGCCTCGTTTCGGCGGTGGATACCGGTGGTTTCTGCCCTCTATTTCTCCGAAGGTCAAGGACAGCATCGACATGGTCCAATGGGATGACGTCTCCTAGTCTTCACCACCGCACAGCGCCAGCAGAACCTTGCTGTAGTCCCCTGATGTATCACCCTGGAAACAAATGGAAAATGAACGCTCTTCACAGAATTATTGTGGTGGGGAAGAACTCCATTCGGCCCATCCTGCCCGCACCATCTCTTGCCCCCATTGTCCATTGCAGAGATTCCTGCCTCCTGGATGGAAGTCTGCATGGACACAGATGGGATAATATATGGTGGTGGCATGGGGTAAGTTAGCTCAGTTGGCTGGGCAGCTGGTTTTCAATGCCACAAGATGCCAATGCACAGGTTCAATTCCTGCACCAGCTGAAGTTGTCAAGAAGCACCTTACTTCTAAACCTGTCCCCTCAGGTTAAACTTCCACCAGGAATCTCTCTCTAATTGGAGAGCATTCCTACAGTCCAGTAATGATAGATGATTGAATTTTACTTTTATTGCGCAGCAGGGCCATTCAACCCATTGTGTCTCTGGGAAGAGCTAACTAATTAGTTCCACTCCCTCTCATTCTTTCCCCATCAGCCTCTAAACATCTGTTTTTCCCAGTATTATCCAAATCTATTCAACTATTCCAATTGAATCTGCTCCCACTGGTATTTCGGACAACGGCCCCCTGGATAAACCTCACCTCCTCAACCAGCTTCTGCTTCTGTTGCCATTTAGTTTCTGGCTGCATTCTGCAGTAACTGAAGGGTTTTTGAAAACCTTCAGTCAAACTCCCTTTTTCTTCACTTTGGCCAAATATCGTCAGCCAGTCCCAAATGCAATCTCAAAGCTGTCAATCTCAGGAATATCTGGGGGTGGTGCTGCTCCTGGGATGACTTTGTCGGTGTGACACCTGTCAATGGGTCAATGACTAATGTCACAACCACTTGGCTTGGCCTACTCTTCAAATTTGTTTACGGACCGCATTGCAAATATCTGCAGAGCTCTTTTACTGCCTCGGTTTTTGTCCCCATCGTTGTAATTCCCAGGCTATCACTTCAGATTTGAAATCCTTAACCTCAATAACAAAAGCCCCTCCAAAACCTACGACCACCCCATCCACCAACATCTCCGCAATGTTCTCACTAACCTGCCAGAACCTCTGCTTTTCCAACTCTGGTTTTTTCAGTGTTCCCCCAGTTACTTCACACTACGAGTATAGAACCTAACCTCTGGAATGCCCTCACAAAAACTCTCTCTCTCTCTACACCTTTAAGAACCAGACAAATTGCCTCTTGGCCTTGCTTTGAGGTCATAGGACCCAACAGATCATGCCCCATGGCTTGGTGACAAATTTAGACAATATGGAATCTGACCACATTGAATGGTTACAGCTCAGATGTTTGGCTCATTTATTGAATCCCTACAGCATGGGGAGCAGGCCACTCAGCCCAGCAACCCTACACCAACCCTCCGAAAAGCATCCCAACCAGACCTACCACACTACTCGATCCCTGTAAAACTCATGACCGACCCACCTAGTCTGCACATCCCTGAACACTGTGGGCAATTTAGCATGGCCAATCCACCGAACCTGCACATCTTTGGACTGTGGGAGGAAACCGGAGCACCCGGAGGAAACCCACGCAGACACGGGGAGAATGTGCAAACTCCCCACAGACAGTCACCTGAGGGTGGATTCGAACCCTGAGTTCCTGGCGCTGTGGAGGCAGCAGTGCTAACCACTGAGCCACCGTGCCACTCCATTGTGTCTGTGCTAGGCATCTGAAACTTACCTTCCTCCCCGCTCAGTCTTCACTCCCAGGAAAATGACCTGGTTTGGGAACTTGAAGATCAAAGCATGAGTGGGAACGGGCACCAATGCAGGTCAGCGGGTACAGGCCAGGGAAAACCCAGCCACACCCTGACAGCAAAGACTCAGCTCTTCACTGAACGTATGATCATTTTGAGGAACTGCACCCAGATCTCCCAACCTCGTATTCTGCCGAGACAGAGTTCATGTTTGATGGCTCCCCTCGGGCACTTACCTCTATGAAGGAGTACAGCGATGCATCATACATCTCTTTGAACTCGTATCGGATGTTCATCAGGTCGATTTCACTCCGAGACACCATAATCCTGATCAGGGTCTTGTCATCTGTTCCTGCACCCTAAAAAGTAACATCAATCTGAAGTCAACACCAAAGACAGACAGCAGCTGCTCAGAGCTATTTAGACAGGACCAGGTGCTCCGCTGGGGCTCAGCTGGCGAGATGGTAAGAGATGGATGCAGCATGTTGCCACCATGGATTCACTCCCGATACACAAGAACAGAACAGCCAGGAGCAGCAGTAGGCCATTCAGCCTCTCGAGCCTGTTCCATCAGTCAGTACAATCGTGGCTAATCTCATCTCGGCCTCAACTCCACTTCTCTGCCTACTCTCCAAAAACCCTTCAGCCGACTACTAATTAAAATGTGATTTTCTCCTCATCTTGCCATCGTCTTGGCATCCTCCGCACTCGGGATAGTGATTTCTGCATATTCTTCACGCTTTGATAGAAGTAACTTCGCCTCAGAGGCAAAAGAACTACAGATGCTGGAATCCAAGGTAAATAAAGGAGACGGGAAGAGCACAGCAGGCCAGGCATTATCTGGAGGAAAGCAGCAGTCAACATTTCGGTACAGTAATACCTGAAACAATGACGGCTCCTCTCCTCCAGATGCTGCATGGCTGGCTGTATTCTTCCAACCTCCTGTTTGGCTGCCTAATTTCTCCTCATCCCAGTTTTAACTCTGCCAGCTATTATCCTAAAACCATGGCCTCTCGTTCTAGATTGCCCCACATGAGGAAACATCCTCTCTACATCTAATTTCTCTTTTAGCATCTTATGCACCTCAATTAGATTTCCTGGCACCTTCCAAACTCCAGACGTGAAGGCCTAAACTATATTTTAAGGTGAGAAAGATACAAAAAGGGACCTTTTCACACAGAAGAATGAATGGCAGGAGGAAGGTGGTAGATGTAGGTACAGTTATAACATTCAGGAGAAGTTTGGACAATAAAAGGAACGGCAAAGGTTTAGCGGGATCTGGGCCAAATGGGACGAGACCAATTGGTCTACTCTGTTGCAAATCTGGTCAGCATGGAAGAGTTGAGCTGAAAAGATTTGGTTCCATGCTGTATTTTATGGTTACTGCTCAATCTCTCTTCGTTAGCATAAGCCACTCATCTTTCAACATCGCTCCCCCTGCACCGGTTCCCCCACCCCCCGACGTCGCTCCCCCTGCACCGGTTCCCCCACAAACTGACGTCGCTCCCCGTGCACTGGCCCATCCACGGCTCTGACCCACCCCCCGCCCCACGACAGGGCTCCCCCCGCACTGGCCCCAACCCCTGCCCCATGACGGGGCTCCCCCCGCACCAGCCCCACCCCCCGCCCTGCAGCACCACTCCCCCTGCACCGGCCCCATACCTGCTCCGCAAAAGCACTTCCCCTGCACCGGCCCGACCCCCCACCTCGCAACTGGGCTCCTCCCGCACCAGTGCATCCCCTGCCCTGCGACAGAGCTCCCCCCTGCTCTGGCCCAACCCCACCCCTCGACAGCTCTCCCCCTGCACTGGCCCATTCCCTGCTCCGCGACAGCTGACCCCCTGAACCGGCCTATCCCCCATTCCGCGACAGCTCTCCCCTTGCACTGGTCCATCTCCAAATTCCACTTCTTGTTTCATCACAGAGATCCTCAATAAGCTCAACACCAGCCAGAGTGAAACAGCTCGATCTGTCCCTGATCTCTCCCCCCTTCAGCTCTCTATTCCTTCTCTCCTGCTACAGCTTGTACAAACTATAACTATAATTATGGCAGTAATTCACCAGGGCTCCTTCCAAGCCAACAACCACTTCCACCTCAAGAAGGACAAGGGCAGCAGATCCATGGGGACACCACCCCCGCAAGGTCCCCTCCAGGCCACTCCCCAGCGGGGCTCAGAAATACATCACCGTTCCTTCACTGGCACTGGGTCACAATCCTGCAACTCAAGACTCATATACAGCTGTGGGGTGAATGGATGAGACTATTTTTCTCCCAGACGAGGCTAACAAAAGAAGGATAATTTACCTTCATCGATTTGTAGAGGCGCTCAGCAAAGAACGCTGGCTTGTTCTTGACATTGCGAACTAGGAATAAAAGGAGACAGAGAAGTGTTTGTACAACAACAACTTGAATCTGGCTTGATCCAGTCTGTGTTGCCTCGGACACTTCCCGCGTTTTAACGCAACAAAAATTTAATCAGAAAACATATGAGCTGAGGTTATTAAGTGTGAATTTTGATTGAGCAGTGAAAGCAGATTTAACAGCTGCTTTCAAACAGGACACGAACAAATAATTTAAGAAAAACAATTGTTGGTCAATGGAGGAGGAGAAGCAAAATCAGAAATTGTTGCAAAATCTCAGCAAGTCAGGCAGCATCTGTGGAGAGAAAAACAGTCAACCTTTGAGCTTCAGTGACCCTTCCTCGGGACTGAAGGGAAGCGTAAAATGATGATTTTTATGATATTGACAAAGAAGAATGGGCAATTAGAACAAATGGTGAGGACACCATCAGCCAAAGGGTGTGCTAATGGGAGTAGAGGAGTGATAGTGATAAAGCATAGGTGTTAATGGTAGGTGTGAACAGTGGAAAATATGCCAGCTTTGCAAACAAGACCAAGCATTGGAGAGGGCAGGGGTGAATCAAAATACAGGACATCAACATTAACCCCTTCAGAAACAGGACATTACACAACAGGCAACATAGCCTTGTTCTAGCTTCATTATGATATGATGCTATGGCTGTATAGAGCTTTTAGTGCTACAAAATCAAGGAAGGACACATGACCCCAAAGCTTGATCAACTGGAGCAGTTTAAGAGAAAGCGAGGCGGAGAGTCATTGACGGCGTTCTGGACTTTAGCACCAATGCCACTGAAGGCACAGCTGCCAATGGTAGAACCGAACACACTCTTTATTATAACCCATCAGCACCTCAAATCTGTTACAGATCCAGCACTAAATGGCGAAGCATAGAAGTGAGTACTGGACATTGGATCCACTTAGCGGTCAAAATATTGACTTTTTTCAGGGAGGAGGACATAAATATATATTTTTTAAGGGCCAAAGGGTACGGGAGAAACACGGTCCTGAGATGGGTGATCAGCTATGATCACAACAAATGGCAGAACAGGCTTAAGGGGCTGAATGGCCTACTCCTGCTCCCATTCTCTGTATTTCTCGGCTTATGCCTTGGAGTTTAGTAAAAGGAGGGGTGAGCTTATTGAAATACACAAGATTTTGAAGGGGCTTGACATTGAGAAGGTACTTCCACTAATGGAGGAATCTCAAACGGGGGTGGGGGCATAGATACAGAATAACAGGACACTCACAACTGAGAGCTGAAGGAATTTCTTCTCCCAGAAAGTAGTGACTGTCTAGAATTCTCCAGCCCAGATTGTCGTGAAGATGTCCGAAAATATTTAAAGAGGATGTAGACAGATGTTTGCAATGTGAGGGGTTTGCGACTTTGAAAGGCACTGGCCTGAAAGAGGAGTTAAAGCCTGGGATAGAATAGCCATGAGCTTAGAATGGCAGGGCAAGTTCAAAACTAAATCAATCCATGTTTTGTGAGGCTGGATGAACACAGCAGGCCAAGCAGCATCTCAGGAGCACAAAAGCTGACGTTTCGGGCCTAGACCTTTCCTCTGATGAAGGGTCTAGGCCCGAAACGTCAGCTTTTGTGCTCCTGAGATGCTGCTGGGCCTGCTGTGTTCATCCAGTCTCACATTTTATTATCTTGGATTCTCCAGCATCTGCAGTTCCCATTATCACCAATCCATGTTTTGATGTTTGGTTGCAACATTTCATGGAAGTATGCTGGATTCAGGAAGGATGTGCACACTCGCATGTAAACACACAGAGAGGAGATACTAGGAAGTGACAACGGGAGCAGTTAGAGTCCAAGGAAAATAGTACAGGCACAGGCACACTAACAGAGACAAAAGGGCAAAAATCATCAATAGGAGGGGCAGGCAGAATAGAGAGGCAGAGAGAAAAAAGAGAGAGAAAGAGAGAGAGAGAGAAAGACAGAGAGACAGAAAGAGAGAGAGGGAGAGAGAGAAAAAGGGAGGGAGAGAAAGAGAGAGAGAGAAAAGTAGAAGAAGGAGAGAGAGAAAAAAGTGAGAGGAGAGAGAGAGAAAAAGGGAGAGAAAAGTGGGAGAAGGAGAGAGAGAGAGAAAAAAGGGAGAGAGAGAAGAAAAAGGCGAGAAAGAGAGAGGGAGAGAGAAAGAGAGAGAGAGAGACAGAGAAAGAGAGGAAGAGAGAGAAAGAAAGGAGATAGAGGAGAAAAAGAAAGTGTGTGTGAGTGGCAAAGAAAAAAAGAAATACAGAGAGAAAGAAACAGATAGAGAAAGAAGAGAGAGAAAGTGTGCATCAGAGAGAGAAAGAAAAAGAGAGACAGAGAGAAAGAGAGAGATAGAGAGGAAGAAAGAAAGAGATAGAATGTGTGACAAAAAGAGAGAGAGAGAGAATGAGAGAGTAACAACGAGAGAAAGTGCGCAAGAAAGAAAGAAAAAAGGAGATAGAAAGGAGTGTGCGAGAGATAAGGAAAGAAAGAGATAGGGAAAGAGAAAGAGTGTGTGATGGAGAAAGAAAGAGAGAGACAGACGGTGTGCGGGTGACAGAGAGAGAGAAAGAAAGAGAGAGAGAGAGAGATGGTGTCCACGGTCTGTTTACTTCCTGACGGCATTGCTGACTCACTCTTTACAAGGGAACTTGTAGAAATAATTCTGGAATTACCCCGGATAATTTAAGAACCTAATTCCCATTCACACCAGTCATTTTCACAGAGGATTTTAGTCATAGAGTAATAAATAACAGCCTTAATGAGACGACAGGGTTAAAGAGGGAACAAAAACACACAGTGAGACACCAGACAGGAACTGAATGTGAGAAAGCAGAGTGGGAGGAAGACTCGAAGTTTAAAGAGTTCATGGGACATGGAATGCCTCATCACAAGTCGTTACTGAAGATCTGCAGTTTGCACGAACTGAAGGAGAATCAGTAGAAATTTCTGACGAAGTAATACAAGCTTGGGAATGTGGGAGAGAGAGAGAAACAGTGGCAGGGAGAAAAGCAGGAATATGGAGTTGGGGAGCCCTGGTCTCACACAGCTCATGGTCATTTGGGTAAGCTGTACGAGTCTGTGACCAGTGGGGGAAGGAGTGAGGGTTTGGATGTTTGTCAGTGCCTTTGTAAGCAAAATCACCAGCGGTTGGTCAGGGAGGGGCTTCAAGAGTTGACATTGTGCATGGGGGGGGGGTCTGGTAGGGACAGATGGGATAAAACAGGATTCAGGCTCAGAGTTAGAGGGGGTTCTGCATGTATACATGTGTGTTTTTGTATATGCATGTGTGTGTCTGTATGTTCATATGCAAACATGTGCATCTGATTTGATTTGATTTGTTGTTGTCACATGTACCTAAGCGCAGTGAAAAGGTTTGTTTTGTGTGCAGTACAGGCAGATCATAATAAACAAGGACATACAGATCAAGAAGTGCATCTGTATGTGCATGTGTGTATTTGTATGTGCACACGTGTGTATAAACATGTAGGTACATGTATGTGTGTACACATGCATGCTATGTATTTGAGTGTGGACATGTTTGAGGGTACGCGTGTGTACCTACATGCAGATGAGCACTGTTTCTTTTGTTTCGAATGAGCTGTACAGACTCACCGATAGCAATCAGTGCATTCCTCAGGTCTCCAGAAATATCATTCTTGATGGTCTGCTCAATATCTCTGTTGGTGAGTTTGATGTAATCTTGGAAAACTGCAGGAAAACACAGTGTAGCCAATCAGAGCTCAACAGCTACCAGCCAAACTCAAAATAAAGTTCGAGTCATGACTGTCTGTAACATGACAAAACATCGCAACAAGATTCAAAGGAGGATAAATCACACAAAGTGAGACCGTTTCAGGAGGTTGGAAGACAAGTTGGGGAGGTTTTAAGGAAAATCTCTGAAGAGAGGAGGAGAGGTTTAGGCAAGGAGTTTGAGTGATGGGGAGCTGGCAGATAAAGGCATAGTGATGAAAACTGGGGCTGCACAAGAGGAGCACAGAATCCCAACTATGGAAAGAGACCAGTCAGCCCATCAAGTTTGCACCAACCCTCTGAAGGGCATCCCACCCAGATGCCCTTCCTGTAACCCCACATTTGCCATGGCAAATCCAACTAACCTGCAAATCCCCGAACACTACGGGCAATTTAGCACAGCCAACCCACCCAGCCTGCACATCGTTGGACTGTGGGAGGAACCCGGAGGAAATCCACGCAGACACGGGGAGAATGTCTGTGTGGAGTTTGCACAGACGCCCGAGGCTGGAATCGAACCTGTGACCCTGGCGCGGTGAGGCAGCAGTGCTAACCACTGAGCCACCATGCTGGCTCGAAGGCTGTGAGGAATTTACAGAGAGTTTTTGGTGGGGTAATGAGTGGGAAGACCATGGAAGGTGAGAATCAGGGATGGGATAAGAGATTGGGTGCTGTAGCTGAGGAGTAGCCAAACAGGGGGAATGAAGGGGAAAATGACGAGCAGTGGTCAGTATATTGAGAGAATGCCTTAGTTCCTCATTAATGTGTGGCCTTGAATTCTTTAATATCCACCCGAGACAGCAAGAAGTGGCTCAATCTTCGATGTGATCTGAAAGGAGGTACCTCCAACAGCCCTAGATTGGGAAGCATCAGCCTGAGCAATCTCAAGGCTTGAGCACATGGCTCTCTCACTCAGAGGCAGAGAGAGGTCTAGCTGAGCAGAAGCTGATTAGAGACAAAAATACTATCAAGCATAGCAGCAGTTTGAGGGGGGACACTCACCTCTCCTGAGATGGGGGTAGCTCCTCATGCACAGGATGCTGATGAACTTTGATTCCATGGAGCCCGAGTCCTCGTCGGTTGAGCCGCACAGTTCCTAACGATCACACAGCAAGGGAACTGAGTTAGAAAACATTTACTGCACAGCGGCAGACCATTCGGTCCTTTCTGCTGGGCTCCTCTCTATCAGTTCACTCACACAATCCACCCTCTAGTCTTTCACCCCTTGTGTGTCACACGGTCACCTTCAGAAGTGCAACAGAAATTAAAATTCAATGCCAGGTCAGATTTTTCTCTTTCAGCATTGCACCCAGGACAGGTCTCATTTCGGAGCAACGCAGGAAGGTTGGGGGTGGTCGCTCACACAGCAGCTTCACAGAATCCCTACAGTGTGGAAACACGCCACTCAGTCCATCGGGTTCGCACCAACCCTCCAAAGAGCATCCCACCCACCACCAACCCATTCCCCACGGCCAATCCAGCTATCCCGCACATCTTTGGACTGTGGGAGGAAACCCACATAGACACAGGGAGAATGTGCAAACTCCACACAGACAGTTGGCCGAGGAATGTGGCGCAGTTCCCCGGTGCCACGGGGCAGCATGGCGAACCGCTGAGCCACCGAGCCACCCCATGACCAGGGCTGTGTCAACTTCTCCAACTCTTTAAATACTGCGTCCTATATTATATCCTCCAACAGCACTCTAGAGAAAGAAATCTGTCGTGACTTTACATTGTCCCAGAGCTGTCTGCTGCTACACTTTCTGATGTATAGTTACAGCTGTTAATGGAGGAGTTAATGTTTGCTGTATATCGAATTTTGCTATTCTGTGCCTCTTGGTCAGACCATCAGGATTAGCCTGGATTTTGCATTGGATTGGGATTTGAGTCCACAATCCATGGACTCGGGAGATGGGAGCCCAGACTGATATCATCACCATTCCCCCTGATCCACATCACTTGTTATCAAATCGAGACCTTGGTCCAGCCCCACTCTAACATATTGGCGCCGCCTCGTGCTCCCAAGAGGAGCTCGAACAGTTCATCCACTTCACTAACACCTTCCACCCCAACCTTCAGTTCACCTGGGCCATCTCCAGCACATCCCTCACCTTCCTAGACCTCTCAGTCTCCATCTCAGGCAACCACCTGGAAACCAATGTCCATTTCACGCTCACCGACTCCCACAGCTACCTGAAATACACCTCCTCCCACCCACCTTCCTGCAAAAATTCCATCCCCTGTTCCCAATTCCTTCGCCTCTGCTTCATCTGTTCCCAGGATGTGTCATTCCACTCCCGTACATCCCAGATGTCCTTGTTCTTCAAGGACTGCAACTTCCCCCCCGCAGTGGTCGAGAATACCCTCGACCGAGTCTCCCGCATTTCCCGCACCTCATCCCTCACACCCCGCCCCCGCCACAACCGCCCCAAGAGGATCCCCCTCGTTCTCACACACCACCCTACCAACCTCCGGACACAACGCATCATCCTCCAACACGTCTGCCATCTACAATCTGACCCCACCACTAAAGACATTTTTCCATCCCCACCCCTGTCTGCTTTCCGGAGAGACCACTCTCTCCGTGACTCCCTTGTCCGCTCTACACTCCCCTCCAACCCCACCACACCCGGCACTTTCCCCTGCAACTGCAGGAAGTGCTACACTTGCCCCCACACCTCCTCCCTCACCCCCATCCCAGGCCCCAAGATGACTTTCCACATCAAGTAGATGTTCACCTGCACATCTGCCAATGTGGTATACTGCATCCGCTGTACACGGTGTGGCTTCCTCTACATTGGGGAAACCAAGCGGAGGCTTGGGGACCGCTTTGCAGAACACCTCCGCTCGGTTCGCAATAAACAACTGCACCTCCCAGTCGCAAACCATTTCCACTCCCCCTCCCATTCTTTAGATGACATGTCCATCATGGGCCTCCTGCAGTGCCACAATGATGCCACCCGAAGGTTGCAGGAACAGCAACTCATATTCCGCTTGGGAACCCTGCAGCCCAATGGTATCAAGGTGGATTTCACCAGCTTCAAAATCTCCCCTCCCCCCACTGCATCCCAAAACAAGCCCAGCTCGTCCCCTCCCCCCACCACATCCCAAAACCAGCCCAGCTTGTCCCCTCCCCCCAATGCATCCCAAAACCAGCCCAGCTCATCCCCGCCTTTCTAACCTGTTCTTCCTCTCACCTATCCCTTCCTCCCACCTCAGCTGCACCTCCATTTCCTACCTACTAACCTCATCCCGCCTTGACACGTCCGTCCTCCCTGGACTGACCTATCCCCTCCCTACCTCCTCACCCATACCCTCCTCTCCACCTATTTCCTCCTCTATCCTTCTTCGCTCCGCCTCCCCCTCTCTCCCTATTTATTTCAGAACCCTCTCCCCATCCCCCTCTCTGATGAAGGGTCTAGGCCCGAAACGTCAGCTTTTGTGCTTCTGAGATGCTGCTTGGCCTGCTGTGTTCATCCAGCTCCACACTTTGTTATCACTGTAACTTAAGGCTGTGCCAGACACCAACACAAATGGGAATTACTAACGTCAAAAATCAACAGTCAGGTCAAACCACTTGAATTTTCTGACAGAGAGCAATTCATGAATCTTATTGCTTCCGGGAAGTTTTGTGCAGGGAGTAGACGAGACTGAATTAAAAACACAACATCTACATTGAGAAACAAGTCAAGAAGCGTCCTTTATTTAAACACTGACAGCCTGCTGACCACGAAGGAAGGCTGTCAGCAGTAACACAGCAGGGATGCTTTACAGAGACTTACCAGGTAATCTGATATAAGCTGACATGGTTTGCATAGTAAGAGAAAGAAAAGAGAGTTTTTGTTCCTCTGTCACATTAGCATTGGCTTGTCAATAAGAACATAAGAGAGATTGGACACCCAAACAGCACAGAATTGCCTGACAGTTCAGATATAGCAAGAACTGCAGGTGGTGGAGTCAGAGATAACACAGTGTGGAGCTGGAGGAACACAGCAGGCCAGGCAGCATCAGAGGGGCAGGAAAGTTGACATTTTGGGTCGGGACCCCCTGAAGAAGGGTCCCGGCCCAAAATAAAAACCGAAAGAGCTGAGGGAAAAAAAGCAGGAACAAAAACAAAGTTGCTGGAAAAGCTCAGCCGGTCTGGCAGCTTCTGTGAAGGAAAAAATCAGAGTTAACATTTCGGGTCCAGTGACCCTTCCTTAGAAACTGTTCTGAGGAAGGGTCACCCGACTCGAAATGTTAACTCAGTTTTTTCCTTCACAGAAGCTGCCAGACCTGCTGAGCTTTTCCAGCAACTTTGTGTTTGTTCCCGACCCAAAACGTCAGCTTTCCTGCTCCTCTGATGCTGCCTGGCCTGCTGTGTTCACCCAGCTCCACACTGTGTTGTCCCTCTCCAAAAGCTGTCACCTATAGTGGGACTCTGTTTCCTAGCTAGCTGCTCCCACTTTGAGAGAGTTAAATATATAGAAATGATACCGATTGGTGAAAACCAGGAGACACCCATTGAAAGTAACAAGCAAAAGAACCAGACAGGACCAGATGAGGAGTTATTTTTTATATAAAACAGCACCAAGTAGTTATCTAGAAGGGTCCAACTGAGAGGGTGGTAACAGCAGAATCATGAATATATTTCAAAAGGCGAATTAGATAAGCAGTTGGAAAGAAAGCATTTGTAGGCCAATGTGGGGAGAGTGCAAAGTGGTCTGGGATAGCTCTTCCAAAGAGCTGGCACAAACACAATGGGCCAAATGGCCTTCTTCTGTGCTATTTCATTCTGATTGTTCAAATGAAATTGTTAACTGAGACCAGGCACCTCCTGAAACTGAACAGTTTCAATGGCAGGACAAGGGCAGGGCGGGACTGTGATGGCAAGTTCTCTCTCATCTGGGACCCATTCATGCATCTGAGAGTGCTGGGAGATCACAGCGTCCACTATACAGGATGGCTATAGAGAGAAGACAGAACAGCTCAATGCATTCCATCAACTGCAGATGCAGCTGGCCAAATCCTAAAGTTCTCCAGGCTCATGTTCTACGTTGCACGTTAAAAAAAGTGTTGTACTTAAAAATACAACCTCGAAACGAGATACTCAGCCAATCAACGAACAGCTGCTTTATGTGTAACATAACAATTTGTACATCCCACCAACATCGAGGTTTAAGGTGAGAGGGGCAAAAGATTTAAAAGGGGTCTAAGGGGCAACCTCTTCGTACAATTGCAACATTTAAAAAGCATCTGGATGGGTACATGAATAGGAAGGGTTTAGAGGGATATGGGCCAAATGGGATTAGATTAATTTAAAATATCTGGTCGGCGTGGACAGGTTAGACCGAAGGGTCTGTTTCCATGCTGTACAGCTCTATGACTCTGCCAGAACCGGGAGATCTTTACATTCAGCGGAGGGAGCAGGGAAGGCCTGGTGTAATCTCTCAGCTGAAAGGTGACACCTCGGACTGTGCAGCATTCCCACAGTTCCACACACTGGGAGTGTTAACCTTCATTTGCTGCTTAAGCAGGAGCGGGACTTGAACCTGAACCAACAGCCTTCTGAGTGCAGTGAGCCAGGTTGTTATATTAATCATTCTGGCCTGCGTCGTTCGGGCTTTTCCGCATCACGATGTAGTCCATCGGGACACAGGAAAGGACAAGTTGAAAATCACACTAAATCCTTGAAAGAAAGGCCGGCATTTATGTGGTGCCTTTCACACCCTCAGGATGTCTCCCCCAACTCTGCCCCCGACCCACAACTTCACAATCAATGAAATATATATTCCTTCGTCCAATACTTTTGCAATTAACAAACAAATGCATTCAAGGCAAAATTAATTCCAGAAGCACTCACCATTTTTATTAAAACCCTTCTGTGATTTTGAGAATACCTGCATTGAGAGATGAATGTTTATTTTCTGTAGGCCCTAGGACAGTCTCAGAGGCCCCTAGCCACTTGCTTTGTGCGCTAATGGCACCTCCAAGAGGCTGGCACATTCCCAAGATGTTTGGGGCAGTCACGGGTAAGGCGATGTTGCCCAGTGCACCAGGCTGTGGAGGGAATGGGTGATAACTGCTGCTTGTTAAATCCAAGCGTGGGTTTCATCTCCCACCCACCCCTTTGTCTTCAGGCACATAATGTTTGACCCAATGGATTCGTTACCTTCGCATCCTCCATGGCACGGGCTAGATCTGCTTCACCTTCCTCTCGGTTCCCCTTTTAGACAAGAACCAAAACAGAACGGTGAGTGCAAGGAGACTTCCAGACAATCTCAACGACAATCACACGGCTTTAGCCTGACAAGATGGGCAAAGATGATTAATATCAGAAATCACGTGGCACCAGGTTACAGTTCCAACAGGGGTACTTGAAATCTCAAGCTTTTTGAGCACTGCTCCTTTCTCACTTCACCTGAGGAAGCAGCTGGGCTTGGCTTGTGTTTTCAAATAACCCCATTGGACTATAACCTGGTGTTCCTATGACCTATGACTTTGTTCCCCCCCGACCCCCCAAGCCCAGCTCAACACCAGCATCTCCACGTTAAGATGACTCACAATAGCCTGACTAAAGGAATAGACACTGAGCCTTGCTTGGGAAGATACAGCAGGGGAGGGAATGGCAAAGATTGGTCCAAGAAACAGGTTTTAGAGAGTGGCTCAAGAAAAGGAAAGAGACTGGGATTTTCAGCAAGAGGATTCCAGAGCTTAGGGCAATGTCGGGCTGATGGTGAGGATGGCCAGATCAAAAAACAAAAGGGAGTGGTGAAGGAGTGATAGAGATGCAAGGTAGGTGCAAACATTAGGTGTGAAAGAGGAGAAAATTGGTCTGCTCTGCTGAGCACAAAGGCAACACGATATGATTGGGATTGCAAAGGGACATGAGGTAGTGTCAGACTGGGAGTCTGTGTGCACAGGGTATAAATTAGCAAACTGTGCCTAAGGCTTGGCACAGCAGATCTAGATGGTGGAAGATGCAAGGTCGACCAGAGAGCACAGGGGTCCTTCTGTCTGGACATGATAAAGACGTGAATGAGGGCTTCAGCAGTTGAACCGAGATATGGTGAGAGATGGATGAAGTGGAAATAGTCCTGGGAACGGTGACAGCATGAACAGGAATGCACAGAAAGAGTGAAACAATTGCAACTATTTGCAGAGTAAAGAGTGAGGGATCATAACCTAAAACCTAGAGCCAGACCTTTCAAGGGTGAAGGGAGAGACAGAGAAAAGAGGAGGAGCATGCTTTTCAGCCCCGCAAGCCTGCTCCATCATGGCCGATCATTCAACTCAGGGTTCCCTGTTCCCGCTTCTGCCCCACCCTTTGATCCCTCTAGCCCTAAGGACAGTATCTGAATGTTTTCAAGGAGAAGTCAATGTTTGGGCTTCAACGCTTTCTGTGACAGAGACATCCAGAGACTGTCCAGGTGAAGGCATTTCTCCTCATTCTGTCCTAAATGGCCTACCCTGTATTCTTAGACTGTGACCGCCCCCCAAGTTCTGGACTCCCTGGGCATTGGGAACATCCTTCAGGAGAACCCTCGAAGCATAAAACTGGGTGGAAGTTTGAGAAACTTTTTCACAGCTGGTAACTGATGCTGGGGTCAGGTGTTCATTTTCAAACTGACATCGGTCAGTGTGAGAAGTGGCCTGTCCCTGACTGTCACAGTTTGATTAAAAACACACTGATGGATTGATGAAGGCAGCTCCTCTCTCTCCCTCCAGGACCCTGCTGGATGCAGAGTACTGCAAAATGATGCCAACTTACAGGGTAGAATAGCTCCAGGCAGACAATTTGCTGCTGGGCACCAGGCCTGACGTGGGAGGGATGGGGCGGGTGCTATTTAAGCGCAGGTTCAGAGAGTGGCCAATGCCCCTTGAACAGAACCCAAGCACATGGTAATCCCACAGGTTAGAACAGAGAACATAGAACATTACAGCACAGTACAGGCCCTTCGGCCCTCGATGTTGTGCCGACCTGTCATACCGATCTCAAGCCCATCTAACCTACACTATTCCATGTACGTCCATATGCTTATCCAATGACGACTTAAATGTACTTAAAGTTGACGAATCTACTACCGTTGCAGGCAAAGCGTTCCATTCCCTTACTACTCTCTGAGTAAAGAAACCACCTCTGACATCTGTCCTATATCTTTCACCTCTTGATTTAAAGTTATGCCCCCTCATGCTCGCCGTCACCATCCTAGGAAAAAGGCTCTCCCTATCCACCCTATCTAACCCTCAAATTATTTTATATGTTTCTATTAAGTCACCTCTCAACCTTCTTCTCTCTAATGAAAACAGCCTCAAGTCCCTGAGCCTTTCCTCGTAAGACCTTCCCTCCATACCAGGCAACATCCTAGTAAATCTCCTCTGCACCCTTTCCAAAGCTTCCACATCCTTCTTATAATGCGGTGACCAGAACTGTACACAATACTCCAAGTGCGGCCGCACCAGAGTTTTGTACAGCTTCACCATATCCTCTTGGTTCCGGAACTCGATCCCTCTATTAATAAAAGCTAAAACACTGTATGCCTTCTTAACAGCCCTGTCAACCTGGGTGGCAACTTTCAAGGATCTGTGCACATGTACACTGAGATCTCTCTGCTCATCTACACTACCAAGAATCTTACCATTAGCCCAGTACTTTGCCTTCTGGTTACTCCTACCAAAGGGCATCACCTCACACTTGTCTGCATTAAACTCCATTTGCCACCTCTCAGCCCAGCTCTGCAGCTTATCTATGTCTCTCTGCAACCTACAGCATCCTTCGTCACTATCCACAAGTCCACTGATCTTAGTGTCATCTGCAAATTTACTAACCCATCCTTCTACACCCTCATCCAAGTCATTTATAAAAATGACAAACAACAGTGGACCCAACACCGACCCTTGCGGTACACCACTAGTAACTGGACTCCAGGATGAACATTTCCCATCAACCACCACCCTCTGTCTTCTTTCAGCAAGCCAATTTCCGATCCAAACTGCTATATCTCCCACAATTCCATTCCTCTGCATTTTGTACAATAGCCTATTGTGGGGAACCTTATCGAACGCCTTGCTGAAATCTATATACACCACATCAACCGGTTTACCCTCATCTACCTGTTTGGTCACCTTCTCAAAGAACTCAGTAAGGTTTGTGAGGCACGACCTACCCTTCACAAAACTGTGCTGACTATCCCTAATCAATTTATTCTTTTCTAGATGATTATAAATCCTATTCCTTATAACCTTTTCCAACACTTTACCAACAACTGAGGTAAGGCGCACTGGTCTATAATTCCCAGGGTTGTCTCTACTCCCGTTCTTGAACAGGGGAACCACATTTGCTATCCTCCAGTCGCCTGGCACTATTCCTGTAGACAATGATGAGTTAAAGATCAATGCCAAAGGCTCGGCAATCTCCTCCCTGGCTTCCCAGAGGATCCGAGGATAAATCCCATCCGGCCCAGGGGACTTATCTATCTTCATCTTCTGAAGGATTTCTAATACCTCTTCTGTGTGCCATCATCTCCACTAATGATGCCATGTGATGGCGAAGAAATTATATTCCAGATGTTGAGATCCCTCCAGAACTTAATCCAGGCCTCACAAAGGGTAAGTGGTGTTGGAAGGCGTAAAGGTCAGATGCCTCCGAATGATGCTGGTGCAACATAGCGGCCCAATACAAACAGGTTTCATAGGACTGGCCTATTTGCCCTCATTTTAAATGATTAAGTGATGGTCTAACCAAGGCACACCTTCCTCCTCAGCCACACAAGATTCACAGACAGTATTCTGCCAAGAGTTCAGTTTGTAATTCACTAACGCGGTCAGTAATGTGTTAAGAAGCAGGTTATCATGGCTTTGACCTTGATTGAGGGGCAGATGTTATCCGGGACACCAGGCAGACTTCCCCACTGCTCTTCAAAAAAAACACCACAGGAGCCTGAGGAGGCAGAGCTTGGGTTTAGGATCTCGTTGGAAAGACAGCCCCTCCCAAACACCTTCTGTATGTAACTCACCCTCCAACAGTGCGGCGCTCCCTCGGCGCCGACCCTCCGACAGTGCGGCGCTCCCTCGGCGCCGACCCTCCGACAGTGCGGCGCTCCCTCAGCACTGACTCTCTGACAGTGCAGCGCTTCCTCAGTACTGACCCTCTGACAGTGCGGCACTCCCTCGGCGCCGACCCTCCGACAGTGCGGCGCTCCCTCAGCACTGACTCTCTGACAGTGCGACACTCCCTCAGTACTGACCCTCTGACAGTGCGGCACTTCCTCAGTACTGACCCTCTGACAGTGCGGCACTCCCTCAGTACTGACCCTTTGACAGTGCAGCACTCCCTCAGTACTGACTCTCTGACAGGGCGGCACTCCCTCAGCACTGACCCTCTGACAGTGCAGCACTCCCTCAGTACTGACCCTCTGACAGTGCGGCACTCCCTCAGTACTGACCCTCTGACAGTGCAGCACTCCCTCAGTACTGACCCTCCGACAGTGCAGCACTCCCTCAGTACTGACCCTCTGACAGTGCGGCGCTTCCTCAGCACTGACCCTCTGACAGTGTAGCACTCCCTCAGTACTGACCCTCTGACAGTGCGGCGCTTCCTCAGCACTGACCCTCTGACAGTGTAGCACTCCCTCAGTACTGACCCTCTGACAGTGCAGCACTCCCTCAGTACTGACCCTCTGACAATGCGGCACTCCCTCAGTACTGACCCTCTGACAGTGCGGCACTCCCTCAGTACTGACCCTCTGACAGTGCAGCACTCCCTCAGTACTGACCCTCTGACAGTGCAGCACTCCCTCAGTACTGACCCTCTGACAGTGCGGCACTCCCTCGGTACTGACCCTCTGACAGTGCGGCACTCCCTCAGTACTGACCCTCTGACAGTGCGGCGCTTCCTCAGCACTGACCCTCTGACAGTGTAGCACTCCCTCAGTACTGACCCTCTGACAGTGCAGCACTCCCTCAGTACTGACCCTCTGACAGTGCAGCACTCCCTCAGTACTGACCCTCTGACAGTGCAGCACTCCCTCAGTACTGACCCTCTGACAGTGCAGCACTCCCTCAGCACTGACTCTCTGACAGTGCGGCACTCCCTCAGTACTGACCCTCTGACAGTGCAGCACTCCCTCAGTACTGACCCTCTGACAGTGCGGCACTCCCTCAGTACTGACCCTCTGACAGTGCAGCACTCCCTCAGTACTGACCCTCTGACAGTGCGGCACTCCCTCAGTACTGACCCTCTGACAGTGCAGCACTCCCTCAGTACTGACCCTCTGACAGTGCAGCACTCCCTCAGCACTGACCCTCTGACAGTGCGGCACTCCCTCAGTACTGACCCTCTGACAGTGCAGCACTCCCTCAGTACTGACCCTCTGACAGTGCGGCACTCCCTCAGTACTGACCCTCTGACAGTGCGGCACTCCCTCAGTACTGACCCTCTGACAGTGCGGCGCTTCCTCAGTACTGACCCTCTGACAGTGCGGCACTTCCTCAGCACTGACCCTCTGACAGTGCGGCGCTCCCTCAGTACTGACCCTCCGACAGTGCAGCACTCCCTCAGCACTGACCCTCTGACAGTGCGGCGCTCCCTCAGTACTGACCCTCTGACAGTGCGGCACTCCCTCAGTACTGACCCTCTGACAGTGCAGCACTCCCTCAGTACTGACCCTCTGACAGTGCGGCACTCCCTCAGTACTGACCCTCTGACAGTGCAGCACTCCCTCAGTACTGACCCTCTGACAGTGAGGCACTCCCTCAGTACTGACCCTCTGACAGTGCGGCGCTTCCTCAGTACTGACCCTCTGACAGTGCGGCACTCCCTCAGTACTGACCCTCTGACAGTGCAGCACTCCCTCAGTACTGACCCTCTGACAGTGAGGCACTCCCACAGCACTGACACTCTGACAGTGCGGCGCTTCCTCAGTACTGACCCTCTGACAGTGCGGCACTCCCTCAGTACTGACCCTCTGACAGTGCAGCACTCCCTCAGTACTGACCCTCTGACAGTGCGGCGCTTCCTCAGTACTGACCCTCTGACAGTGCGGCACTCCCTCAGTACTGACCCTCTGACAGTGCAGCACTCCCTCAGTACTGACCCTCTGACAGTGCAACACTCCCTCAGTACTGACCCTCTGACAGTGTGGCACTCCCCCAGTACTGACCCTCTGACAGTGCAGCACTCCCTCAGTACTGACCCTCTGACAATGCGGCACTCCCTCAGTACTGACTCTCTGACAGGGCGGCACTCCCTCAGCACTGACCCTCTGACAGTGCAGCACTCCCTCAGTACTGACCCTCTGACAGTGCAGCACTCCCTCAGTACTGACCCTCTGACAGTGCGGCACTCCCTCAGTACTGACCCTCTGACAGTGCAGCACTCCCTCAGTACTGACTCTCTGACAGTGCGGCGCTTCCTCAGCACTGACCCTCTGACAGTGCAGCACTCCCTCAGTACTGACCCTCTGACAGTGCGGCACTCCCTCAGTACTGACCCTCTGACAGTGCGGCACTCCCTCAGTACTGACTCTCTGACAGTGCGGCACTCTCTCAGTACTGACCCTCTGACAGTGCAGCACTCCCTCAGCACTGACCCTCTGACAGTGCGGCACTCCCTAAGTACTGACCCTCTGACAGTGCGGCGCTTCCTCAGTACTGACCCTCTGACAGTGTGGCACTCCCTCAGTACTGACCCTCTGACAGTGCGGTGCTTCCTCAGTACTGACCCTCTGACAGTGCGGCACTCCCTCAGTACTGACCCTTTGACAGTGCGGCACTCCCTCAGTACTGACCCTCTGACAGTGCGGCACTCCCTCAGTACTGACCCTCTGACAGTGCTGCACTCCCTCAGCACTGACCCTCTGACAGTGCGGCACTCCCTCAGTACTGACCCTCTGACAGTGTGGCACTCCCTCAGTACTGACCCTCTGACAGTGTGGTGCTCCCTCAGTACTGACCCTCTGACAGTGCAGCACTCCCTCAGTACTGACCCTCTGACAGTGCGGCACTCCCTCAGTACTGACCCTCTGACAGTGCAGCACTCCCTCAGCACTGACCCTCTGACAGTGCGGCACTCCCTCAGGACTGACCCTCTGACAGTGCAGCACTCCCTCAGTACTGACCCTCTGACAGTGCGGCGCTCCCTCAGTACTGACCCTCTGACAGTGCAGCACTCCCTCAGTACTGACCCTCTGACAGTGCGGCACTCCCTCAGCACTGACCCTCTGACAGTGCAGCACTCCCTCAGTACTGACCCTCTGACAGTGCGGCACTCCCTCAGTACTGACCCTCTGACAGTGCGGCACTCCCTCAGTACTGACCCTCTGACAGTGCAGCACTCCCTCAGCACTGACCCTCCGACAGTGCGGCACTCCCTCAGTACTGACCCTCTGACAGTGCGGCACTCCCTCAGTACTGACCCTCTGACAGTGCAGCACTCCCTCAGTACTGACCCTCTGACAGTGCGGCACTCCCTCAGTACTGACCCTCTGACAGTGCGGCACTCCCTCAGTACTGACCCTCTGACAGTGCGGCACTCCCTCAGTACTGACCCTCTGACAGTGCAGCACTCCCTCAGTACTGACCCTCTGACAGTGCAGCACTCCCTCAGTACTGACCCTCTGACAGTGCAGCACTCCCTCAGTACCTTCCCTCTGACAGTGCAGCACTCCCTCAGTACTGACCCTCTGACAGTGCAGCACTCCCTCAGCACTGACCCTCTGACAGTGCGGCACTCCCTCAGTACTGACCCTCTGACAGTGCGGCACTCCCTCAGCACTGACCCTCTGACAGTGCGGCGCTTCCTCAGTATTGACCCTCTGACAGTGCGGTGCTCCCTCAGTACTGACCCTCTGACAGTGCAGCACTCCCTCAGTACTGACCCTCTGACAGTGCGGCACTCCCTCAGTACTGACCCTCTGACAGTGCGGCACTCCCTCAGTACTGACCCTCCGACAGTGCGGCACTCCCTCAGCACTGACCCTCTGACAGTGCGGCGCTTCCTCAGTATTGACCCTCTGACAGTGCGGTGCTCCCTCAGTACTGACCCTCTGACAGTGCAGCACTCCCTCAGTACTGACCCTCTGACAGTGCGGCACTCCCTCAGTACTGACCCTCTGACAGTGCGGCACTCCCTCAGCACTGACCCTCTGACAGTGCAGCACTCCCTCAGTACTGACCCTCTGACAGTGTGGCACTCCCTCAGTACTGACCCTCCGACAGTGCGGCACTCCCTCAGCACTGACCCTCTGACAGTGCAGCACTCCCTCAGTACTGACCCTCTGACAGTGTGGCACTCCCTCAGTACTGACCCTCTGACAGTGCGGCACTCCCTCAGCACTGACCCTCTGACAGTGCAGCACTCCCTCAGTACTGACCCTCTGACAGTGCGGCACTCCCTCAGTACTGACCCTCTGACAGTGCAGCACTCCCTCAGGACTGACCCTCTGACAGTGCAGCACTCCCTCAGTACTGACCCTCTGACAGTGCAGCACTCCCTCAGTACTGACCCTCTGACAGTGCGGCGCTCCCTCAGTACTGACCCTCTGACAGTGCGGCACTCCCTCACCACTGACCCTCTGACAGTGCGGCGCTCCCTCAGTACTGACCCTCTGACAGTGCGGCGCTTCCTCAGTACTGACCCTCTGACAGTGCGGCGCTTCCTCAGTACTGACCCTCTGACAGTGCAGCACTCCCTCAGTACTGACCCTCTGACAGTGCAGCACTCCCTCAGTACTGACCCTCTGACAGTGCGGCACTCCCTCACCACTGACCCTCTGACAGTGCGGCGCTCCCTCAGTACTGACCCTCTGACAGTGCGACACTCCCTCTGTACTGACCCTCTGACAGTGCGGCACTCCCTCACCACTGACCCTCTGACAGTGCGGCGCTCCCTCAGTACTGACCCTCTGACAGTGCGGCGCTTCCTCAGTACTGACCCTCTGACAGTGCGGCGCTCCCTCAGTACTGACCCTCTGACAGTGCGGCGCTCCCTCAGTACTGACCCTCCGACAGTGCGGCACTCCCTCAGTACTGACCCTCTGACAGTACGGCACTCCCTCAGTACTGACCCTCCGACAGTACGGCACTCCCTCAGTACTGACCCTCCGACAGTGCGGCACTCCCTCAGTACTGGCCCTCTGACAGTGCGGCACTCCCTCAGTACTGACCGTCTGACAGTGCAGCACTCCCTCAGTACTGACCCTCTGACAGTGCGGCACTCCCTCAGTACTGACCCTCCGACAGTGCGGCACTCCCTCAGTACTGACCCTCTGACAGTGCGGCACTCCCTCAGTACTGACCCTCTGACAGTGTGGCACTCCCTCAGGACTGACCCTCTGACAGTGCAGCACTCCCTCAGTACTGACCCTCTGACAGTGCGGCACTCCCTCAGTACTGACCCTCTGACAGTGCGGCACTCCCTCAGTACTGACCCTCTGACAGTGCGGCACTCCCTCAGTACTGACCCTCCGACAGTGCGGCACTCCCTCAGCACTGACCCTCTGACAGTGCAGCACTCCCTCAGTACTGACCCTCTGACAGTGCAGCACTCCCTCAGCACTGACCCTCTGACAGTGTGGCACTCCCTCAGCACTGACCCTCTGACAGTGCAGCGCTCCCTCAGTACTGACCCTCTGACAGTGCGGCACTCCCTCAGTACTGACCCTCTGACAGTGCGGCACTCCCTCAGCACTGACCCTCTGACAGTGCGGCACACCCTCAGTACCGACCCTCCGACAGTGCGGCACTTCCTCAGGACTGACCCTCTGACAGTGCGACGCTCCCTCAGTACTGACCCTCTGACAGTGCGGCGCTTCCTCATTACTGACCCTCTGGCAGTGCAGCACTCCCTCAGGACTGACCCTCTGACAGTGCGGCGCTTCCTCAGGACTGACCCTCTGACAGTGCGGCGCTTCCTCATTACTGACCCTCTGACAGTGCGGCGCTTCCTCAGGACTGACCCTCTGACAGTGCGGCGCTTCCTCAGGACTGACCCTCTGACAGTGCGGCGCTTCCTCAGCACTGCAGTGGGACTTGATCCCAGGATCGTGTGGTTCTCTGGCTGGTTTCTGAACCACAGCTGATCCAAGGCGATTGTGAAGGTGCCAGTACTTTAACAGAAATTGTTTCATCTGTTTGAGGGAGCCCATCCAAGGCAACAGGTTGTCCAATTAAAACCAGGTTCGCGAGGGGGGATGTCAGGAAATGATTTTTCACACCAACCTCACCCCTCTGCCTCACCAAACACCATCAACAATCAAATGAAAAATCCAAATCAAAGCTTGATCCATGTTTATATTGATGTAAATATTAAGGAACAAGGACAGGTAAACTGGGTTTAGTTTATGATCTAATCGAACAGTACAACTAGCTTGATGGGCCAAATTGCCCCCTCCTGTCACTGGTTCTTTCTTATGAATTAGCTCCTGTGACGAGAGGAGGGGAACAGATTCAGAGCCACCTTTAGCAAGAAAAGCTTGGGAGAACTGAGAACCCCTTAGTTCCCGTCTTAGCTGGTCTGTGTGTGCCTGGTTTAATATAATTGAATGCAACTGAGCTGTGCATCATTCAGTCCCATTTACAACTCAAAGGGTCACTTTGTGAAACTAGAAAGGACTCAGAAAAGATCCAGGAGGATGTTGTTGGGATTGGAGGGTTTGAGTTACAGGGAGAAGCTAAGTAGGGAGGCAACATCCAGTGGTATTATCGCTGGACTGCTAATCCAGAGTCACGGATAACATCCTGGGGACCTGGGTTCAAATCCAGCCATTGCAGATAGTGGACGTTAAATTCAGTAAAATAAATATCTGGGATTAAGAATCTAACAGTGATTGTGAATCTGTTGCCGATTGTCAGTTTGAGGGGGAACCCATCTGGTTCACTAATGGCCTTTAGGGAAGGAAACTGCCATCCTTACCCCGTCTGGCCTTCATGTGACTCCAGACCCATAGCAATGTGGTTGACTCTGAACTGCCAACTGGGTAATTTGTGATGGGCAACAAACGCTGCCTGAGCCAGCAACATCCTCATCCCAAAAATGAATAAAGGAGGCCTTTATTCATTTTATTTTCCCTGCAGCATTGGAGGTGGAGGGTTGAGAATATAGAGGTTTATCAAGTCAAAAAGGGGCATGTGTAGGATGAATAGCCAAGGCCTTTTTCCCAGCTTAGGGGAGTCCAAAACTCGAGGGTATAGTTTTATGGTGAGAGGGGAATGATTTAAAAGGGAGCTACGGGGAAACTTTTTCACACAGAGGGTGGTGCGTGTATGGAACGAGTGGTGGAGGGTGGTACAATGACAACATTTAAAAGTACCCAGATGGGTACATGAATAGGAAGGGTATAGCAGGATATGGGCTAAATGCTGGCAAATATTCATGATATCTGGTCGGCATGGACAAGTTGGACTAAAGGGTCTGTTTCTGTGCTGTAAGTCTCCATGACGATGCCCAGAGCTCCCCTAGTCCAGCATCTGTGGTTCAAAAACAATGTTGTGTGATACAAGGCCTTACATGGCTTCAGCACATTAACTTTTGCAGCCGATTTTGTGGATTTTGTGGGCTGCTGTAGGTTACAGTGGGACATTGACAGGATGCAGAGCTGGGCAAAGAAGTGGCAGATGGAATTCAACACAGAAAAGCGTGAAGTGATTCATTTTGGAACGTCGAATTTGAATGCAGAATACAGGGTTAATGGCAGGATTCTCGGCAGTGTGATGGAATAGAGGGATCTTGGGGTCCACATCCATTGATCCCTCAAAGTTACGATCCAAGTTGATCGGGTTGTAAAGAAGGCATATGGTCTGTTGGCTTTCATTGGCAGGGGAATTGAGTTTAAGAGCCATGAGGCCATGCTGCAGCTCTTTAAACTCTGGTTAGACCACACTTGGAATATTGGGTTCAGTTCTGGTCACCTCATTACAGGAAAAATGTGGAAGCTTTAGAGAGGGTGCAGAGGAGATTGACCAGGATGCTGCCTGGACTGGAGGGCAGGTCGTGAGAGGAAAGGTTGAGGGAGCTTGGGTTTTTTTCATTGAGCGAAGCATGTGAGGTGACTTGATAGAGGTGTACAAGATGATGAGAGGCACAGATAGACTGGATAATCAGAGATTTTTTCCCAGGGCGGAAATGGCTATTATGAGGGGGCATAATTTTAAGGCGACCGGAGGAAGGTATCAGGGAGATGTCAAAGGTAGGTTCTCCACACAGAGAGTGGTGGGTGTGTGGAATGTGCTGCTGGCAGTGGTAGTAAGATACTTAGAGGCTTTTAAGCAAGTCTTGGACAGGCACATGAAGGACAGTAAAATGTAGGGTATGCAGGTTTAGATTGATCTTAGCAGGATAATAGGTCGGCACAACATCGTGGGCCGAAGGGTCTGTGCTGTTCTATGTTCTATTTCATTCTCCACTGTATGTGCAACCACAAAATTATTCCAGAGATAAAGCACATTTCAGAAAAATAAACATATGCCTTTTGTTTGAAATGACCCAAAGGTTTCCCCCAAAGGTTCAGTTCCAGCAGTGTCTGAAATATACCAAATTCTATTTCCTTTACTCCAGGGCAATCCTCGAGAGTTGGTAACTCCCTACCATCGAGGCTCCCATTGGCAATGAACCAATCGACGGGGAGGTTTTAGACAGAATACCAGCGCCATCCAGTGGCTGTAATCCTGGGATGGCACTTCACAGAATTTACAGTCAGGAAGTTGAAGGATATTATGAAGATAGAGAGGGTTCAGCAAAGATGTACTGGGATGTTGCTAGGAATGGAGGGTTTGAGTTATAAGGAGAGGCTGGATAGGGTGGGACTGTTTTGACTGAGGGTAGGAAGTTGTGGGGTGACCTTACAGAGGTTAATAAAATCATGAGAGGTAGGAATAGAAAAAATGGTAAGTGTATCTTCCCAAGGCTGGAGAATTTCAAGACTAGCGGATATATTTTTAAGGTGAGAGGTGAATGATTTGAAAAAGACATGAAGGACAATTTTGTTTCTTTTTACACAGGAGAGTGGTTCATGTGTGGAATGAACTTCCAGAGGAAGTGGTGAATGCAGGTACTGTTACAGCATTTAAAAGATATTTGTATAAGTTAGAGTCATAGAGTCGTATAGATGTACAGCACAGAAACAGACCCTTCGGTCCAACTCACCAACGCTGACCAGACATCCTAAATTAATCCAGTCCCATTTGCCAGCATTTGGCCCATATCCCTCTGTACCCTTCCTATTCCTGTCTCCATCCAGATGCCTTTTAAATGTTGTCATTGTACCAGCCCCCACCCACTTCCTTTAGCAGCTCATTTCATACACATAACACCCTCGGCATGAAAAAATTGCCCCTTAGGGCCCTTTTAATTCTTACCCCATAACCTTAACCCTATGCCCTCTAATTTTGGACTTCCCTACCCTGGGAAGAAAAAGACCTTGATCCTATCCAGGCCCCTCATGATTTTATAAACCTCTATAAGGTCACCCCTCAGCCTCTGATGCTCCAGGGAACATGGCCCCAGCCTATTCAGTGTCCCCCCGTGGCTCAAATCCTCCAACCCTGGCAACATCTTTGTAAATCTATTCTGAATCCTTTCCACTTTAACAACATATTTTCCATAGCATAGAGCTGAACACAGAATTCCGAAGGTAACCTAACCACTGTCCTATACAAACACAACATGACCTCCCAACTCTCTCTGATGAAGGGTCTAGACCTGAAACGTCAGCTTTAGTGCTCCTGAGATGCTGCTTGGCCTGCTGTGTTCATCCAGCCTCACATTTTATTATCATGACCTCCCAACTCCTATGCTCAATGCACTGACCAACAAAGGCAAACATACTAAACGCCTCCTTCATTACCACTTTCTCAGATCTCCTCTCAACCATTTGCTCCTCACTTTAAACTTATGCCCTCTGGTCTTAGACACGTACCTACGGCTCTGGAAATCACAGGCTCCGTATAATGTGGAAGCAGGCCAATCGGCCCATCCAGCCTACACTGACCCTCTGAAGAGCAGCCCACCTTTAAGGCAGTAGGACAAGTGGCTATAGTGTTAAGAAGGCATGTGGAATAATTAAGTTTATTGGCAAAGGCATAGAATTTAAAAACAGAGGCGTCGTGGTGAAACTGTATAAAATGCTGGTTAGGCCAAGCTAGAGTATGGTGTGCAGTTCTGGAATTCACATGACAGGAGAGATATGATTGTACTGCAGAGGGTGCCGAGGAGATTTACCGGGATGTTGAGTAGGCTGGAGAGCTATGAAGAGAGAGACAGATCGGACAGATTGAGTTTGTTTTCCTTCGAGCAGAGGTGACGTGTAAAATTATGAGGGACACAGGCAGGAAGAACAGAAAGAAATGCCTCTCCCTGATGGACGGATCAGTGACCTATGCACAGGGGTCAGAGGGCACAGACTTAAGGTCAGGGCAGGAGGTTTAGAGGGAACGAGGGGGTGATGGGAATCGGAACTCACTGCCTGCAAGGGTGGGAAAAGCAGAAACCCTCATCACGTTGAAGTAGGATTTAGATGGTCACTTGCAATGAGGAGACAGACAAGGCTATTGGCCAAATGTTGGAAAATAGGATTAGAATAGTTAGACGCAGACTCGATGGGCCAAATGGCCTTTTTCTACTGTCTACTCCTAATGACTCTAATGTAATTCCGGTCTCAAAGGGGTAAAGAGATTAGCGAGGAGTTTGTACCTGAATCAGCGAGATCAAGAGTCTCTTAAAGTGACCAGACGTATCCGAGCTTATGTCATCCTCTAAACTCTTGTGGTAGGCTGTGGAGAAAAGGCAGATGAGGTTACCATGACAGCAGGATGTTATGTGATCGCCGTTGCAGTATCAGCTCGAGGTTAAAAGGCAACAGGTTTGAGATACCCCTTCCCATGAGACAAGGAGATAAGCCAGGCCAAAAACCCATTCTGTGCAGTCCGAGGGAATGCTGCATAGTTGGAGGGGCCTAAGTGCTGAAGGAAATGCTGAAACAAGCCCGCACGTCAGGGTAGTTGCAAAATATTCAATAGCCAGAGGGAAAGAAGCAGTAAAAAAAAAACAGTCATTCATATTTAGAAAGGAATATACTGGGTCGTACTGGTCCTCCATTTTGAATTACACAAGATGAGTTGGGGCCTTGCATCCTATGTGACAGTTTGATGGCTTTTCTTTGGTCCAAAGTTGAGGAGCAGGATTGGAGGGGGGTGGGGATGCTGGGGAGGTGACTGAAACCACCGTGTGTCTTCTCAGCAGGAATGACAGAAACCAAGTCACACCCTCCTCCTTCCTCTGCCCATCATCACGCCCTCAATGACCAGCTTAGGCCCAGGCCCACTTTGGAAGAGGTGCAAGTCGGACAAGTCCTGTGCTTATTGAAGGAACGTGTCTCTTTTTTCCTAGAACAGGTCACAGAACGAAAGGGTGGTAGTATCGACAGCTGGTCCGAGATGGACAATCCAGAACCTCAGACGAATGCTCTGGGGGTACATATCCCACATGGCAGATGGTCAAATTGTAATTCAATTAAAATCCACAATTAAAAGCATACTGGGGAACACGCAAACTATCTACTGTTGAAAAATGCCACCTGGGTCACGAATTTCCTTGAAAGGAAGGGAATCTGCTGTCCAGACCAACAATAATGTGGCCCTGAAATGGCCCTAGTGTGCTATTTAATTCATGGATAGTTAGCAACAAATGCTGCCCAGCCAGTGACGCCCAATAGCTCAGCTCCCACTTTTCCACACAAAAAAAACTCCTCAATGCTCCCCCCGCCATCACGAGGACTGAAATCCGTTTCCATCTGTGTGTTTTCCCTCACCTTCCTTGTAAGCTTCATTGATCGCTCGTATCTCCTGGTTAGTTCTGGTGGTCAGGATTTCAATCAGGGCCCTCTCATCTGTGCCCGCACCCTGCAAATTGGAAAGAACGGAAGACTGAGCAGCAGAAATACTCCACAAGGCCCCCCTTTTGAACCTTCACTGATGGATCTTTGGTCAAGTGACTGTCAGCTCAGACCTTGCAGCTACTCGCTGTGTGCTTATATCTCCCCAAGACAGAATTCCAAAAAAAATCCAGGAAACACAACCTTTGTGAAGGGGTTAGGGGTTTGTTTCGAAGTAGAGTGAGAGCACTAATGATTTCTCTGGCCACGAGAGGAACCAAAGGCTCCTGACAGAAAGGCCTCCTCAAATCAGCCAAGGTTCAGGGGTTTTCACAGGGCTGTGTCAAACACTGAGGGCCGCTGATAGGTTAAACGAGGGGGGACAGTTCCGACTGACTGTGGGGGTCAGTAACCAGCTGGACATCTATTTAGCACAAGGATCAGTGACTGGAAGGAGGAGCAGGGTTCATAGATCTAACGTGATCAGGAGGAGGACAAGAGGGGAGATGGGGAAACATCTGTTTTACCCAGAGAGAGCTAGAGTCTGGAGCTCCTTGCCTGAAAGGTGGTCCCTAGTGCAGAATTAGGCCATTCTGCTCCACCGTTCAGTGGGATCACAGCTGATCTGATCATCCTCAGCTCCACTTTCCTGTCTCTTCCTCAGAACACTTGATTCCCCCTTACTGATTAAACATCTGTCTACCTCAGTGCTGAATATTTTCAATGTCCCAGCCTCGACAGCCCTTTGTTGGAAAGAGTTCCACAAATTCACTGTCCTCAGAAAAGAGCTTCCTTCTCATCTCTGCCTTAAATGTGTAACCTCCTATTGCAAGATGATGCCCTCTGATCCTAGACTCTCCCAGAAAGGGAATCAGCCTTTCCCCATCTATCCTGTCAAGTCCTTTCTAATTCTTCTAAACCCCTAACTTCTAACTTGGGTACGAGCACAGAGAGAGCTGGAAAAACTCAGATCTGGCAGCGTCTGTGGAGAGAGAACAGTGCTATTGACCCTGCGCTCTGAAGGGTCACTGGATACGGAAGGTTAACTCTGCTTTCTCTCCACAGATGCAGCCAGCTCTGCCAAGCTTTTCCAGCAATTTCTGTTTTTGTTTCTGATTTCCAGCATCCACATTTCTTTAGTTTTTTTTGTTTAATATCATCGCATCGTGGGTTTTGGGATTTAGATGTTAGTTGTTGCGTTACATTCGGGACCTGGGACATGGGCTACGACAGATCCCAATAACCTGGTGCTCGCGGGGTCTTGCTGTGATTGATCAGGACAGTGAAGGGCTTGCTGTGTTCATGGTGGTGGTGCTGTAGCCCCTAGGCAGGCCCAGAGGAAGGCGTGGGGACACAATGTGGCACAGCACACTCCTCACCTTGATGGCTTTCTGCAGCTGCTTCGCATCGAACTGAGCGGGAGTCATCAACAAGCCAAGCAGAATCTTCTCCAGTGGACCACCTACCTCCGATTTCACATCTGCCATCAGGTCCTGGGGGAGGGGAAGAAAACACACATCAACAGCTTTGGTCACAGCACACGGACAGGGAGTTGTTTCACTGGATCAGACCAGCTATCCTCGCAATGGTCCAGTTTCGAACCAGCCTCGTTGATCTGAGATCTTAACTCTGTTTCTCTCTCCCTAGATCCCACCAAGTATTTCAAGCAACTTCTGTTTATCCCACGCTCCATCATCTTTCATGTCCCTCCCAATATAATCTTACCCATCCTCCACTCTCCATCACCTCTAACACCCCACCCAGTGCCATCCCACTCCCCCCATCACGCACCATCACCTTTAGTAAACCTAACAAATTAATCCCATTCCGTCTTCATTCCCCATTGCCTTTTATACCCACCCAGTGTAATCCAACACCCTCACTCACTGCCGTACCCAGTCAGTGTAATCTAAAGTGAATGAAAACCAATGTGCTCATCACACTTCCCACCACACCTGCATCTCTCTCACAACACGCACACACACACATCACTTACTGAGTCTTTAACATGGTAATTCTTAAGGACATTTTTATTCCTAAAATCCAGACCTTTAGATTAGTTTGAATCCACTGATTCTGCATATCCCTCTTCCCCACCTTCCGCCCCTTGCCCCTCACCCCCACCTTCTGCCCCGTGTCCCTCACCCCCACCTTCCGCCCCGTGCCCCTCACCTGCCCAACTCCAAACCATTCACTGTGCTCTCTGTAAGTATCTCTAAATCCCTCTCAAAAGCATGACTGCTTCAATGACTATTTTTTTACAGCACTGATAATCTCAGGTTAACTCTAACAGTATTACTCTGGGTCTTTCTATAGACGATGGGTTTTCCACACTAATAATGTCTATAAATTTGTTGCTGGATGGTATAGAGCTTGGGTATTGTTGAAAGCAGACATTTTGTCAATGTTTTTCTCTTAACGCTCATCAGAACAATTCCAACAAATACCAATGTAAAGGAGAGCAACATTTCATACTGTTATCTGGAAAGTGTGATCGCTGGCAAGTGGTCTCTGGCTCTGTCGCCAGGGAGAATGCACAGGTTAGACAATAACTAGCAGTTTCAGTGCAATTACATCTTCGTGCTGTAACTTTTCGATGATTTTTATTTCGGAACTTCCTCCAAAGAATCGATTCAGAGGCTTCAGTGCCACAGCGAGACTGTAGATGACATGATCTCACACCGCCTCCTGAAGGTTCTTGGAAGTACTGCAGGTCCCTACAAATTCTGATTAATGTGCTGCCTGAAAGTATGTGTGGAAGCAGATTCAATTACATCATTCATTTTTGTGTGGGGGTGGGCTAGTGGGAAAAAGAGTTGGTGGGGCAAGAGGGTTCCACTCAGCTGTTATAATAGTAATTCTGGCTGAGATTCTCCCTGATTACACTCTTGGAGACTGCTTTGGTGCAGTTCACGCCTGCAGGAGGTGCTAGACAAATGCATTTTGCTGTTGTTGAGTGGGGCTAATTGGACAACTCTTTCAAAGGCATGGCGGACAAGATTTGCTTTAATTATCCGATATTATTTAGTAATTCTGTTTAAAAAATTCCAGTTCTTGTCTCATAGTGAGTGGGGTCTTGTAGGATCTAGCAAATTGCTGTAAAACAGACCAGGTGCTGAATGATAATGGACTAAGGGAAGTTGTCATGAGCATGACAGGAGTATAATGCTACAAATCCTGCAGAGATAAGGGAGTGCTGATAATGTTACTGCGGTAGAGCCTCTTAGATTCAAATCCCAACCCCAGGCCTTTAAACAGCACTAACATCGCAAGGACTGCAGCATTTCAAGGCGGCAGCTCACCACCATCTTCTCCGGGGCAGCTCATCTTTGCTCAATAAAGCTGTCCCGAACAGCAACACCCACTTCCCGTCAATGAATGACAGCAAGAAAAAAATCACTGTGCCTAAGTGTTTGCCAATAAGTTAGCTATTTACTAAAATGGCATGTCTTCAGCTGGTGGCTTACCTAAGACATAGAACCCTTAGGGGAATCATTCACGTTAATCTCAGCTAGAGCAGGAACTGAACCCATGCTGTTAACATCACTATGCATCATAAATCAGCCATCCAGCCAACTGAGCTAACCAACCTCACTGCCCCCAAGCTTCAGTTAAAGACTTGCAATTTTAGTAAATAGCTAACTTATTGATGGGAAGTGGGTGTTGCGGTTCGGGACAGCTTTATTGAGCAAAGACGAGCTGCCCCTGGAGAAGATGAGGGTGAGTGTCCACAGGGAGGGAATTCCAGGACTGGGACATCGTGACTGTCATAGAATTGCTGTTAAAAACCCCACCTGGTTCACTGAGGCCCCTTGGAGAACATAGTACATTACAGCACAGTACAGACCCTTCGCCCCTCGATGTTGTGCCCACCTGTCATACTGATCTCAAGCCCATCTAACATACACTATTCCATGTACATCCATATGCTTGTCCAATGACGACTTAAATGTACCTAAAGTTGGCGAAACTACTACCGTTGCAGGCAAAGCGTTCCATTCCCTTACTACTCTCTGAGTAAAGAAACTACCTCTGACATCTGTTCTATATCTCTCACCCCTCAATTTAAAGCTATGCCCCCTCGTGCTCGCCATCACCATCCTAGGAGAAGGAAAACTGCCACCTTTACCCAGGGTGACACCGGTTTCTGGAAGTGCCGCAACTCACTCTCTCTCTCACACACACACTATCACTGCTACATTTGTCTTCCAGGCTCAGCTTTGTTTACTTTGCTCTAAATCAACATCCAGGCTGAACCAATCAAACACAATTAGCATAGACCAGTCACACACAATCAAACACAGAACAACTGAACCATGACAAATGTGAGAAGCTTTTTTTTTGTTTGACAGAACATGTGGTTGGGATTTGGAAAGTACAGTCTGACGGGGTAGAATATGCAGATTCAGTGGTAGATTCCAAAACAGAATTGGATGAACAACAGGGATAACACGGTGTGGAGCTGGATGAACACAGCAGGCCAAGCAGCATCACAGGAGCAGGAAGGCTGACGTTTCGGGCCTAGACCCTTCATCAGAAAAGGGGGCGGGGGGGTTGGACAGGATAAATAGGGAGGGGGGGAGGCGGATAGAAGATGGATAAAGGAGGAGATAGGTGGAGGGGAAACAGACAGGTCAAAGAGGTGGGGGTGGAGTCAGTAAAGGTGAGTGTAGGTGGGGAGGTAGGGAGGGGATAGGTCAGTCCAGGGAGGACAGCCAGGTCAAGGAGGGGGGATGAGGCTAGTAGGGACGAGATGGAGGTGGGGCTTGAGGTGAGAGGAGGGGGTCGGTGGGAGTACAGGTTAGGGAGGCGGGGATGAACAACAGAAAGGTTGTGGGTGGGGGGGGGTGGGGGGGGGGAGGGAGGAAATACTGACAGGGCTTCAAGGAGAAGACAGGAGAATGGGATTAACTGGATAGTTCCAGCTAAGGGTCAGTCTGGGCAGTACCAGCTGAATGGCCTCCTTGTGTATTGTACGATTCAGTGAGGAGGGCAATCCCCAGTGTAGGGAAGGTAACTTACTCTGCCCAGCTGGGATTTGAACTGCTGTCTCAGCTGCTGCCTCTGTGCATTGCTTCTCTGAGTAAGTATATTGATGATTGTTTCTTCATCAGTGCCTGAAGCGAAAAACCAGACGGAACACATTTAGACATCTTTCCACAATCCCAGCCAACAGATCCATTAATACACCATTGTTTGCCCCAAACACAGGATCTGGACAGACAGTTAAATTACACTGTGACCCCGCTGCTAAATCTCTTCAATTAATCGTCTCAGCTGTGGCTCAAACCAACACTGTTTATGGTCAACAACAGTCTGACGAAGGAGGTTTCAACGTGCTGTGGGTAGTGTCCCCGTCTCTGAGCCCGAAGTTCTGGGTTCCAATCCCACCTCAGGGCTTAACCTTCCAGGAAGTTGTGTCCGCCAAACAGGTTAAATATCAAATCCTTCCATAGGTACGTGGTAGGGATAGGGAAGACTCCCGGTCAGTCACATGATGGAATGAAATTGAAGCTTTGACCATCGCCATTAATAGCCTTTGGCTATGATACCCATGTATACAAAGTTCAGATTGCCTCGGGAACTTGGACCCTTGCAACATGCTGCCACGACATTTCAATAGCTCTCGCCTCAAATCCACGGTCTCCCTGATTCTAAGTCTGTGTAGGGATGAACAACAGCCATAACACTACTGAAGGGGTGCAGCACATTGTCTGTTTCTCTGGTGAGACATTGAATTAAGACCCCAAGTGCCCTCTCAGCTGGATCAAGGAGCTCTGATGGTCTCTGTTTCGATGAAGGGGAGATCCCCCGTAGCCAATATTTATCCCACAATCAGCATCACTGAAGCAGACTTTCTCTGTTTGACTCGGCTCACGGCAGGAATTTGGGTATCTCTGAGATTGTGGGGACCGGGTGAGAAAGTTGGGGCATGGGGGAGTGGGAGATCAACCATGATCTTGTCGAATGGCAGGGTAGGCTTTCAGCAGCCCACTCTTTACAAGGATGTGACCGGGTGCTAGATAAATAAACGCCCTCTAGCTATGGTTTCCAGGTCAATTTAGCCCCGAAGTAACATTTAGATCGACAAAGTAACTGGACCGGGTTTCAAATGTCTGATTTCTCACTGTCTGTAACTGGGCTTTGACAGGCTAATGTTGTCATCCACACAGACCCCAGCTAAGGTCCATGGACTCAGGTAAAGGTCACTGCAGAGTTTAGGGAACTATTTTGGGGACAAGGAGAGAATGGGGTTGAAGAAACAGGCTTCCTGCCAGTTCATCTTCATTGTCTGTTCATGGGACAGGGGTATCATTGGCAAGATCTCTCTCCCAACCTCTGGGATGACCATGTCCCAGGGCTACTGTCTGTTCATTCCTTTAGGAAGGGATCAACTTCAGGCTGGCAAAGGAACATTCAACAGTGTGTAGCAGGATCACAAGGGATTTTAAATTCACTGATTTATGTGGCCGTTACTAATATTTATCAGCCCTGCTTCGTGTTTAGATGTAAATGAAACGACTCACTGGGCCACCAGAGCGAGCAGTAGACAACTGTCTCAATGTGGGCTGGAGTAACATATCAGCCAGACTAGGTCAGGTGGGATATAGGAGCAGAATGTGGCCATTTGGCCCTCTGAAACTATCCCAACATTCAACAAAACCAGTGCTATCTCCTATTGTAAGTCCACTTTCCCACCCTATCCTAAATCCCTACAATCGCTACTGACCTCTGCATTGTTGTACTCAACTACTGAGCATACACAGGGGTTGGGAAATCAGAAACAAGTCCCCTGAGTGGGGACCTTTCTTTTCATCTCAGTCCCAAAATGGCTGACCCCCTTATCCTGGTCGCATGTCCCTGCCTCTAGATCTTTCCAAGGTAAATTGGATGCCTTTGGCCAGGAGAAACCAGCTTCTCATCATCAAATCTGTAAGGCTTTGCCCGTTTCAATGGGATCAAACCTTCCTTATCCAATCTCCTGACAAAACGGGCTGGTTTCATCTCCAAAACGGGCACGGCTGAACCAATCAGTGTCTTTCTTAAAGCAACCTAACGCTGTACTTTTATGGCTACTTCTAAACAGATGTGCAAATAAAGGATCGGTGGGATGACAAACGAAAGACCTTGACCACTCAGCAAGTAATCAGGATGCGGAATACATTGCCTGGAAATGTGGGAGAGGCCGGCTGAATTGAGGCATTTGAGAGGGACACTGGATGGTTATTTGGATAGAAAAGGCATGCAGGGATATGGGGAAGGAGGTAAGAGATAGGAACTGGGGAATGGAACTGGCACAAGCATGATGGGCCAAATGGCACCTTCTACACCGTAACAATTCTTTGATTCTGGTTTCAAATTTCCAGATACATTCCCAGACGGAATTCGAAAGGTGGGATTTGACTGTGTGCCCTCAGGGTGGTTAGTCTAGTAACTTTGCCCCTGTATTACTGCAAATGACGAGGTCAGGAATCACATGATACCAGGTTAGATTCCAAAAGGTTAATTTGAAAACACTAGCTTTCGAAGCGCTGCTCCTTTGTCACTTCACCTGACAAAGGAGGAGCTGGGCTCTGAAAGCTTGTGTTTTCAAATAAACCTGATGGACTATAACCTGGTGTTGTGTGATTCCTGACCTTGGCCCACCCCAGTCCACCACCAACATGATCTTGTCAAATCAGAACCGGCTGGGGGGGGCTTCATGCCAGTTCTGCCCTGACGGGTCAAATTGCCTGATTCTGTTCCGGAACGTTCTGTGAATCGTCACTGACCGAATCCTTTCATGGCTTTGCGGAGGGCCTTGGCGTCCACTTCTGGTTTGAAATCGGGAGCTGGCCGCACCGTTCCCTTCAGCTGTTTGGGAAGAAATGGGAGAATGTGTTAATGAGCGAGAGCGGCGTGAGGTATGAAGCGGGGCAAGGGGGAGGGCATGTAGGAGAGGGTGGAATACAGATCTTCGACCCCTCCATTCCTAACTCTCACGACAACCTGCCCACCTGATCTCCTGAGAAGATTTTACCTTTCTGACACAGAGAGACATTGGGATTTGGAATATGCTGTGTGAAGGGACAGCGAAAACAGATCCAGTCGAAGGGAGAATAAAACACAGAGTGCTGGAAAAACTCAGCAGGTCTGGCAACATCCGCAGAGAGAGAGAGAGAAACAGAGTTACCATTTCCAATCCAATCGGACTTTTCTTTGGAGCAGCAGATCAGAACTTCTCACTCCACAGATGCCGAGTTCTTCCAGCAATTTACGTTTCATTTGACATTTCCAAAAATTGGCAGTATTTTGCTTTTAAAAGATTTGACAAGCTGTTTCCTCATTTGCTTTTTTTCCCTGGACTCAGTGGTCCAAGCTGTTTCAGGGCTACTTCAAATAGTCCAGCGTCAAACCGATAACGTCAGTGGGCTATTCAGCTGCAGGGGGTATCACAATCAGACTCCTCCTAGTCCATTTCATTGGGGTCAACAGCTGGAGATCACCTTGCCAGATCCTCCAACCCATCTGCTTGCTGGGCCGCGGGAAGAGCGAGCAGGAGGGTGACTTACTCCAACTGAAGTTCCTCATGGAAACAAGCACTCATACCAGCAACGCAGTACAACCGTTATGAAACCGGGGCATCCTTGCAACAATGAGGGCATGAGGACCCTGTGGAAAACACAGTAACACACAACAGGGCACCACGACCTTGTACAGGCCCCCAGTAAAATAGAATGAGGGCACTAGGACCCTGTAGAGATCCCCACTGACACACAACAGGGCATTAGGTCCCTGTAGATAACCCCAATAACGTACATTAGGGCACTAGGACCCAATAGAGATGGGCCCCACCTCCCACCAGTAACAAAACACAGGGCTCTATGTCCCTGTACAGAACCCAGTAACACGACAGAACACTAGGACCCTGCAGAGATCCCCAGTGACACACAACAGGGCATTAGGTATCTGTAGGTACACCCTAATAACATGCAACAGGGCAGTAGGACCCTGTAGAGATCCCAATAACAAACAACAAGGGAATGGTTCTTAAGTAACATTGGAGATTGAAGTAAGCTCCACCCAATCTGATAATCGCATCAGGACTTGGGTGGTGCAAGTACAGAACAGTCTTGGATCCTAGAATAAAACAAAATACTGCTGGGAATCTGAAACAAACAGAGAGCGAGCTGGAGGAACTCAGCAGGTCTGGCAGCATCTGTGGAGAGAGAGAACAGTGTGATCACCCGGAGTTCGGACAACGTCAATGGCCCCGGAACGTTAACTTTGCTTTCTCTCTCTGTAGAGTAGCTGAGTTTCAGCTCTGCTTGTGGCCTGTGGAGACCCATCGATTTTCCCTTACCCATCTCCTCAGGCCTGTCATTGCACTCCTCAGGAGCAGGTGGGAATGGCACCGAGGCCTCCTGGCTCAGAAGTGGGGTCACTACCACTGCGCCACAAAGTGGTAGCTTTATCCCAAGCCGCCTCATATTCTGACTGACAACGTCCTGAGATTATTAATGTAACCAATCTGCGATTGCTCACGTGAAATAGGGTAGCACAGTGGCTCAGTGCTGTTGCCTCACAGTGCCAGGGCCCTGGGTTCAATCCCACCCTCAGGTGACTGTCTGTGCAGAGCGTGCATATTTTCCTTGTGTCTGTGCGGGTTTCCTTCCACAATCCAGATTAGGTGGATTGGCTGTGGAAAATGCAAGGATAGGGCAGGGGAGTAGGATGCTCTTTAGCGGGTTGGTGCAGACTCGATGGACTGAATGGCCTGCTCCCACACTGTAGGGAATCCACGAATAAACTTCTCCTTAAGATTCAGTTGGTGCCAGCAGATGGTTCCAACCCCAAACTAATACTGAAACACATACTAACAGTTGGGTCCCTGTGCCTACTACACACAGGGAAGGGACTATAGACTTCAACTTTACAGGAGAGACTGGAATATTCTGAAGTAAATAGCACGTTATCGCAGATTCTTTGATCAGAGATGGGGTAAAGTAGCAGAGGGGTCCTTGGTTAGACAGAGTGTGTTAAAAAACATTAGATGCTGGGTGGAGAGTTCAGTCCCAGTATATTGATACTTACATTTCAATTTCTGGGGAAAATCAGCAGAGCACAGCAACGTTAGTGGGGCAGCAGGAGGCAAAAGCAATTTAATTTCTTCACTTAAAGAGACAGTACTACAGTGTCCACTGAATGGGTTTTACAGATTTCAGGAGCTGAGATAGTGGGCTGAATGGCCTCCCACTATGTAATACGATTCTATCGCCTCATCTACATAAAATCATTTGTTAAAATTTTGCATGGGCAGCACTCACTGTTGTCACTACCTCTGATCAGCAACTTACAACAAGACAGAAACAGCCTCTGATAACAAAGTGTGAAGCTGGATGAACACAGCAGGCCAAGCAGCATCTCAGGAGCACAAAAGCTGACGTTTCGGGCCTCGACCCTTCATCAGAGAGGGAGATGGGGTGAGGGTTCTGGAATAAATAGGGAGAGAGGGGGAGGCGGACCGAAGATGGAGAGAAAAGAAGATAGGTGGAGAGGAGAGTATAGCTGGGGAGGGGATAGGTCAGTCCAGGGAAGATGGACAGATGAAGGAGGCGGGATGAGGTTAGTAGGTGGGGAATGGAGGTGCGGCTTGAGGTGGGAGGAGGGGATAGGCGAGAGGAAGAACAGGTTAGGGAGGCGGGTACAAGCTGGGCTGGTTTTGGGATGCGGTGGGGGGAGGGGAGATTTTGAAGCTTGTGAAATGCACATTGATACGATTGGGCTGCAGGGTTCCCAAGCGGAATATGAGTTGCTGTTCCTGCAACCTTCGGCCTTTGTAAGCTCTTCTGAATGGGAAGTCCATGCGGAACAACTGGCATTGACCATGTTGTTGTGGGTTGTGGTCAGTAGGGAGTGCCTTTGCAGTGAGTATCCAAGTTCCTACTGACTCCCTGCACCATCTTTTGGCAAACCTAAACTGTGTTTTATCACAGATATAAGATCCAAATCAGGTCTTTATTACATGATGCAAATGGATACACAAATCAGAATTTAAGTTCGAATTCTTTTGGAAAAGGCTGCTTTAAGTTTTTTTTTCAATAGATAGGGTCAAGGGAAAGATCTCTGATATAATAGGCTTATTTTTAAAAATTTATTGACAGGATGAGGGTATTGTTGGCTAGGCCATCATTAATTCCATCCCCACCCAACCCCCTGCCAACTGCAGTTAAGAGTCAATCACATTGCTATGGGACTGGAGTCACACGTAGGCCAGACCAGGTGAAGATGGCAGATTTCCTTCCCTGAAGGACATTAGTGAACCAGATGTCTTTCCTGCACCCCACTGCAACAATTGTCAATAGTTTCACAGTCATCGTTAGATCTGGATTCTAGATTTTGTTGAATTCAGATCTCACCATCTGCCAGACTGAGATTTGAACCCAGGTCCTCACAGAACATGACCTGGCTCTCTGTAGTGACAGTCGAACGATAATGCCATCTCATCCCCCTTATTTAATCTTTACACTACCCCGTGCAGAGATCCAACTGCCCTCAAAGAAATCAAACTTCAAATCTGTCAAGAATGTGTTGGACTGGTACGACTGTCAGTCCAATATAAAAGGTGTTCAGTATTCAGCAGGGAACTGAGTTAGTGTTTTACTGACTGACAGGCATCTCCAGGCTGACAGGGGTGCTAGAGGAATGCCGGATCTTTTCTTCCCCACTCAGTTTGCCTCACTTCCCAATAGTGAGCCTGATGGGCATCTGGGACCACTGCAGTTCTGGGACTGCTGTCAAACTGAAGCTCCCCGAGAATCTCTCAGAGCCCTCGACTGGTGGATACTGTCTCTTTAAGATCCGAGGTGTGTGTTTCGTACAGGCAAACCAAACACAAGCTTTCAACCAGCAGGAGTTGGGGGGGGGCGGGGGGTGGAAGCAGGTGGAGCCAAGGGAAGCTTGGCTGGGCAGTGAAGAGGTGTAGAGATGGGGGAATGGCTGAAGCTAATTATCTAAACCAAACCTCGATCCGTCTGGTCGCACTGACTTCCCAAATCTGATAGGCAACTTGTGCAGCCTCGGGGAAGAATTCACCTGCAGCACTGCAACATCAAGCAAACAGTACGTTGTGATAACGCCCAGGTAAGGAACAGGGCTCCAAACGATAGTTGAAGGAACACTAGTGGGCGTGTGTAATGATTGATCCCAAAGTGAATTCCTAACAACATGACTCCATCATCACCAAGGATTCCATCTTCGTAACATTGCCCTGTCACTGCACACCAGCTTCTGGTACCCTAATCCCAGCCTCTGCTGACTCTAGAAGTGACTATTTTCTGGACAGCCTCTCACTGTCCAAACTTCAAATCCCTAACCTCATCCCATGACACACGGCACACCTGGGTTTCAATAACCTACTCCCTGATGCAGCAAATCATCGATATTCAAACCTTCATCCTCGTCTTCTGCAGCCTCACCTCTTACCAGTAGTGCACCTGAAATTTCAATCAGACTATCCCACCCCAACCCCAATCCAAACCCCTCCCCAACCCCAATCTAATGCCAACTCAGTGTAATCACCCAGCTCTAACAGAATGTAAACTAATCCAGCAGGAGTTGGCGAAAGCCAAGAGGAGAATTTAGTCTGATGATGAAAACTCTAGATTATTATTTTCCTGCAAAGGTAGGAGTGTAGGACAAGGGGAAGGCCATTCTGTCCCTCTAGCCTAATCTGGCATTTAAGAAGATCATCGTCCAACTGTATCTTAAATCCAAGCCATCTTGGTTGTGAAACAGTTAATAACATAAATGCGTTGATCTCAATGTCGAAATGTTCTTTTGATCCTCATCTCTCAACTTCTTGGGGTCAATCTTCCAGCTTTCCATTGGTCTGAAAAACCTCTGGTACGGTCCAGCTCTAGCTAAGTTTAAAGGGCTGCTACCTCATTCTAGATCTGGTGCACCAGAGGAGATAGGTGAGACAGACTGAACCTACCAACGCCTTAGAGCTGCCTCTTCCCCTCTGTGAGGTTGTTATATTGCTAACATTTCCCAGGGGTTGATTAACTGCATACCCAGTCCTAATATTCCTGGCACAAATAGATTGTAAATGGTCTCGGTATTACAGAGATGCGAGACTGACCTCTGTTCCTCACACAGGAGGAAGAGGAACACTTACTCATCGTCTCCCCCACACAGACGCAGCAGAGCTCGCTTGTAATCTCCGGAGGTGTCACTCTGAAAAGAACAGCACAGCAGTCACCGAGGTTGTATGTCAATGTAGTACAGTCCATTATAGCCCATGGCCTCGAACAATTCATTTTCCTCGCAGCAATGAGGGTAACTGCTGCATTCCATGTTCTCCCTCCTCCCCCCCAACCTCAACTTATCCACCCCCTCCCACGCACGATGAGGTGGTATCTTCACCTGCCAGCGACACCTGTCCTAGCAATGGTCTGCCAATTCCAGGCCACCTCTGCCCTGTGCCCCAATTCTTGGCCAACGTGGGAGCTGCCCAGTGGAGGTGAGGCAGTCTCACTCAGTGGTAAGCCCCAGTTCGGTGGCTGTCAATTACCCCCAAGGGTGTGAATCACCTGGACATGTGCCCCTACCTCCCAAGTGACAGGGGCTTGGGGCTTGAGCCTGGTCCTGTCCTCACCTCACAGCATGGAGAGTGGCAGGGACCCCAACCCCTACCCCCAACCCCTCACACACACCACCCTCCACACTCACCCCCAACCCCTCACACAGCCCCCTCCGCACTCACCCCTAACCCCTTACACACAGCCCCCCCGCGCTCAACCCTAACCCCTCACCCCCAACCCCTCACACACACCACCCTCGGCACTCACCCCTAACCCCTCACACACAGCCCCTCGGCACTCACCTCTAACCCCTCACCCCCAACCCCTCACACAGACCCCCTCACACACACCACCCTCGGCACTCACCCCAACCCCTCAAACACAGCCCCTCCACACTCACCCCTAACCCCTCACACACACCCCCTCACACTCCACCATCCACACTCACCCCCAACCCCCACCCTCAACCCCTCACACAGACCCCCTCACACACACCACCCTCCGCACTCACCCCCAACCCCTCACACACACCACCCTCCGCACTCACCCCAACCCCTCACACACACCACTCTCCATACTCACTCCCAACCCCTCACACACATCCCCTCCACACTCACCCCTAACCCCTCACACACACCCCTTCTGCACTGACTCCCAACCCCCACTTCAACCCCTCACAGACACCCCCTCACAGTCCACAGTCCGCACTCACCCCAACCCCTCACACACACCACCCTCCGTACTCACTCCCAACCCCTCACACACACCCCCTCACACTCCACAGTCCGCACTCACCCCAACCCCTCACACACACCACCCTCCGTACTCACTCCCAACCCCTCACACACACCCCCTCACACTCCACAGTCCGCACTCACCCCAACCCCTCACACACACCACCCTCCGTACTCACTCCCAACCCCTCACACACATCCCCTCCGCACTCACCCCCAACCCCTCACACACACCCCCTCACACACACCACCCTCGGCACTCACCCCCAACCCCCTGCACACCACCCTCTGCACTCACCCCAACCCCCACCCCCAACCCCTCATACATACCACCCACGGCACTCACCTCCTCACACACCACCCTCCGCACTCACCTCCACCCCCTCACCCACAGCATCCTCTGCACTCACCCCACCCCCACACACACAACACCCTCTGCACTCACGCCCCAACCCCACCCCATCACACACACACACCTCCCCACTCATTATCCCCACACCCCCACCCCCTCATCCACAACAACCCTCCGCACACACACCCTAAGCCCCACCTCCTCGCACACACCATCCTCCACACTCACCCACCACCCCTATACCCTCACCCACACCAAACTCTCCACTCACCTCCCCCACACCACCCCTTCACACATACCTCCCCCGATTCATCACCACCCCACCGCAATCCCCCTGACCCACACCACACTCCCACCCGCTCACACACCTTCCTACTCACTACCGCCTCCCCCACCCGCTCACCCACACCACCCACCGCACTCACGACCCACACACCATCCCCTCACTCCCACCCGCTCACACACACCACCCCACTCACTACACCCCCACTCCCTCACCCATACTACCCTCTGCACTCATGCACCCCTCTCACCCCAACCACACTCACACACCTCCCTCTGCACTCATGCACCCCCCTCACCCCACCCACTCACACACACCTCCCTCTGCACTCACGCACCCCCTCACCCCACCCACTCACACACACCTCCCTCTGCACTCACGCACCCCCTCACCCCACCCACTCACACACACCTCCCTCTGCACTCATGCACCCCCCTCACCCACCCACTCACACACACCTCCCTCTGCACTCACGCACCCCCCTCACCCCACCCACTCACACACATCTCCCTCTGCTCTCATGCACCCCCCTCACCCCACCCACTCACACACACCTCCCTCTGCACTCACGCACCCCCCTCACCTCACCCACTCACACACACCTCCCTCTGCACTCATGCACCCCCCTCACCCCACCCACTCACACACACCTCCCTCTGCACTCATGCACCCCCCTCACCCCACCCACTCACACACACCTCCCTCTGCACTCACGCACCCCCTCACCCCACCCACTCACACACACCTCCCTCTGCACTCATGCACCCCCCTCACCCCACCCACTCACACACACCTCCCTCTGCACTCATGCACCCCCCTCACCCACCCACTCACACACACCGCCCTCCGCATTCTCACATTTCCCACATACACGAATGGAGCTAAATGCATGTTCAGTCATAGGCACAAGCACACGTACGTACACACACCCACTCTGACACACACACACACAGACAGCTCACAAGCAGGGCCAGCTACTCTGGCTGATCTCCGTAGCCCACTGTCACACAGCCCCCAGGCATGGGGCTACAGGGAGAACCTGCTTGGACAGAGTGACAAGGCCAGACTGGCACCATATGCCCACCTCAGCCAGGAGCTGCCCTGGGAGCGGGTACTCACCCTTATCATATTGTGCAGCGACTTCTCATATTTCATGCGGAACTCCTCCCTGATGTCCAACATATCGATCTCACTGCGGGAAATCATGATCCGGATCAGAGTGTTGTCCCTCGTCCCCATACCCTGTACAGACAGGAACCAGGGCGGGGGTAGTGAGAGAGAGAGAGACAGAGACAGCGGTGGGTTGGGGAGAGGGAGAGAGACAGAATCATACTTCCATCTTTGTTCACTCAACAAAAAGTCTGATGCATGCACCTTTAATAGCCCATGTCCTTGCTCAGATGGAGAAGACACAAGGCAGATCAAATTCCTGACAAAAACCAAAAGAACTGCGGATGCTGAAAATCAGGAACAAAAACAAAGTTGCTGGAAAAGCTCAGCAGGCCTGGCAGCATCTGCAGAGGAGAAAGCAGAGTTAACGTTTCGGGTCCGGTGACCCTTCCTCAGAATCCGGTCACTGGACCCGTAACATTAACTTTGTTTTCACCTTCGCAGATGCTGCCAAGCCTGCTGAGCTTTTCCAGCAACTTTGTTTAAGTTCCTGTTCTTGCTCGATCTCACATTTCTCAGTTTGACCACCTCAGTAAGAAGCTTGTGGCTTTAAACCACTCTCCAGAGATCTGACCAGATAATAACACACATTCCACCTCCAGTGCAGTGCCGAGGGAGCGCCGCACCGTCGGGGGGGTCAGTGCCGAGGGAGCGCCGCACCGTCGGGGGGTCAGTGCCGAGGGAGCGCCGCACCGTCGGGGGGTCAGTGCCGAGGGAGCGCCGCACCGTCGGGGGGGGGTCAGTGCCGAGGGAGCGCTGCACCGTCGGGGGGTCAGTGCCGAGGGAGCGCCGCACCGTCGGGGGGTCAGTGCCGAGGGAACGCCAGTGCCAAGGGAGCAACACACCGTCGGGGGGTCAGTGCCAAGGGAGCACCACACCATCGGAGGGTCAGTGCCGAGAGAGCACCACACCGTCGGAGGGTCAGTGCCGAGGGAGCACCACACCGTCGGAGGGTAAGTGCCGAGGGAGCACCACACTGTCGGGGGGGTCAGTGCCGAGGGAGCACCACACCGTCGGGGGGTCAGTGCCGAGGGAACACCACACAGGATGGTCAGTGCTGATGAAGCGCCGCACTGTTGGATGGTCAGTGCCGAGGGAGCACCACACCGTCGGGGGGGGGGGGGTCAGTGCCGAGGGAGCACCACACCGTCGGGGGGTCAGTGCCGAGGGAGCACCACACCGTTGGGGGGGTCAGTGCCGAGGGAGCACCACACCGTCGGGGGGTCAGTGCCGAGGGAGCACCACACCGTTGGGGGGGTCAGTGCCGAGGGAGCACCACACCGTCGGGGGGTCAGTGCCGAGGGAGCACCACACAGGATGGTCAGTGCTGATGAAGCGCCGCACTGTTGGATGGTCAGTGCTGAGGGAGTGCGGTACCGGAGGGTCAGTGCTGAGGGAGCACCACACTGTTGGAGGCTTGGGGCTGAGGGAGCGCCGCACTGTCGGGGGGTCGGGGCTGAGGGAGTGCCGCACTGTTGGCGGGGGGGGGCGCGGTTCGGGGCTGAGGGAGTGCCGCACTGTTGGAGGCTTGGGTCTGAGGGAACACTGCACTGTTGGGGGGTCGGGGCTGAGGGAGCGCCGCACCGTCGGGGCTGAGGGGGACCAGTTTTGGGAGCCTGTCTGCAAACTGATTACTTTGTAATAATGCCTACACATTAGTATTTGCTTCAAAGCACTGAAAATTGTTATGATCCTGCAAGACATTGTCTAAGCAGAATTTTTTCTTCCACTCAGTTTAGTGACTAATTTACTAGATTAATAAATTGAGGGGATTGGGTTTAATCTCCAGGAGCATGAGTTCATATTAAATAAATCTGAAATAGACAAGGACAGCGTGTGGCTGTGAAACTACAAGCTTGCTCTAAAAATCCTTACGATTCACTCGCTTCCTTTGAGGGAACCACGTCACTGTCCTTAGCCAGGGAGGCCTAGATGAGCAGTTCATTCAGTTTAACTGCAAGAACATCATTAGTAAAGATGAACCTAAACGAAATGGCCTGAGGGGGTTCAAGGCAGCTCACTACCGCCTCCTGCTCCCGGGTAATTTGAGACAGACAATAAATCCTGGCCCAGCCAAGTGTTGGCCAGGAACTTTGGAAAAGGCAACAAAGCTGATTTCATAAGTTCCTGAGTTCTTTCATTATGTTGCAACATTGGCAACAAACAAAAGGAACTGCCCTTCCTAAGTGAATTCTGAAGGAGGGGATTACTCTTGGACAGACTGAGGAACTTTGAACATGCAGAGGAGTGTTGGGGTTAACATCAAAGGTCAGCCAGGGTTTTACAGCACAGTTCAAGGGGCTGAATGGCCTTCTCCTGCTCCTGTTGCTTACGTTCCAACGTGGCACACGTTTGCTGCTTTACCTTCATTGCCTTGTATAGTCTGGAAGCAAAATATTCCTGGGTATTTCTGGCACATCGGACTGCAGAATTAAAAATAAAACAAAGTTAATTGAGAGTACTACCCGATGGGGAAGGCGGGTTAAAATATATCACATTGATGCAGAATTTGGTCTGAACTGGAGGCCGTGATGGAATAATATAACAATAATTCCAGGTGAAGCTGACTAACTGGGTAGACCAACTTCATACAAAACAGTGTGAGATGTAGACAGAATGAGGAGGGTAGGACATCGCATTGGGAAGTGTTTTATAAGGCTGGATTTGGGATCATTGGGCAAAATCCCAATTCCCCAATGCCACTTTTACAACTAAAGCAGAACGCTCGGCTGAAATAGCCACTATCCTGTCCAGGTGTAAGGGGCTGGTTTTCTCTGAGTGCTTTCAAAACAACAGATCCCTCAATGTGGCTGCTGTAGCCCAGGCACCATCTCATGAAAAAAGTTAAATATTGTTCTAAGAATTTGAAAGGTAGAAACTAGGAGGAGTAGGCCATTCAGCCCTTTGAGACTGCTCCACCATTCAATAGGATCATGGCTGATCATCTGACTCAGTCCCTTGTTCCCACTTTCTCCCCATAACCTTTGAACCTTTGGCCCTATACCTAAATCCTCTTGATAATATTCAATGTTTTGGCCTCAATCACTTTCTGTGACAGAGAATTCCACAGGCTCACCACGGTCTGGGTACAGACAGTTCTCCTCATCTCAACCTTAAATGGCCTACACCATATCCTTGGACTGTTACCTCTGGTTCTGGACTCCCTGGTCATTGGGATCATCCTTCCTGCATCTAGCCCGTCTACTCCTGTTCGAACTTTATAGATTTTTGTGAAATCACCCCTCATTCTTCTCATTTCCAGTGAATACAATCCGAACTAATCCAGTCTCTCTTCATACATCCGTCCCACCATCCCAGGAACAAGTCTTCACTGGACACCCTCGATAGCCAGACCACCTTTCCTGAGAGATGGAGAGTGAAACTGTCCGCAGTACTCCATGTGTGGTCTCACGAAGGCCCTGTACAACTGCAGCAAGACTTCGCTGCTCCTATGCTTGAACAGCCCCTGCCTGGAGGGTCACTGAATGACTGATTGAGAATGGAGCGACCTCCCAGCACTCAGTACCTACAAATTAGGAATCAGGAGCAGGCCATTTTCAGCCCTCAATCCTGCTTCCTCATTCAATTCCTCTCGAAATCCTAACATCCTTGATGATAATGGAAACTCCATCTTAAAGATATTCAAATGTCCCAGCCTCCACTGAATGGAGTTCCACAGACTACTGACCCTTCAAAAGGGGAAAAAAAATTTCTCGTCATCTCCTTTTGAAGTGGGAGACTTAAACCATGTCATAGAATTAGAGTTACACAGCACAGACATGTTCCTCAGGTCCCCATTTTAAATCTTGCCCCCTTCTCCTTAAACCTATGCCCTCCAGTTTTGGATTCCCCTATCCTGGCAAAATGACCTTGACTATTCTCCCTACCCATGCCCCTCATGATTATATAAACCTCTACATGGTCAACCCTCAGCCTCCGACATTCTGGAGAAAATAGCCCCAGCCTATTCAGCTTCTCCCTGTAGCTCAAACCCTCCAACCCCAGCAACACGCTCGTAAATCTTTTCTTAACACTGTCAAGTTTAACAACATCTTTCCTATAGCAGGGAGACCAGAATCGCACGCAGCATTCCTGAAGTGGCCCTAACCGATGTCCTGTAGAGCTGCAACATGACCCTCTGAACTCCCTGTACTCAATGCACTGACCAATAGAGGCAAGTGTATGAAAAACCTTCTTACCATCCTCTCTACCTGCAACTCCACCCTAGTTATAAGGATCCCACATATTTCAATAAAATGTGCTCTCACAAACGTCTTGTTCAACTGTTGCAAAAACCTTTAGATCCTATTCCCCGTGCAATAAATCTCAACATTCCGTTTAACTTCCGAACCACTTGCTGTACCCACAGATTATTATACAATCCACGTTCCACAGACTTCTGAAATCTCTATCCTTTTCAATAACGTGGATTTTGAATTCTTCCTGACAACGTAGACAAGTTCACGTTTTGCCAGGATATGCCCCACCTTCTCCATCTATTGCCCCTTCATGTGACCTGTCTACATGCCCTTCCAAGTTGGTCGTTCTCTGTCTGTGTTGCAACTCGCTGTCCCACCTGTCCTTGCATCACTAGCAACCTCAGCGACCTACGTTCGGATCCCTTCCTCCAAGCCGTTGATATGGAAACAGCTGTGGCCACAGCACTAATCCCTGTGGCACTCCATTCGTTACATCTCGCCAACTGCATGAGGCCAAAAGGTAGCACTTGGTGACACTAGAACTTTGCAGCGACCGTGTGATACGATCTCACATGGAAATGCGCGCAGATCCAGGCCCTGTACACCATGTGGAAAAGTCCACACTGCGTGTAGAACAGGTATGAGCTTGAGTAGGAAGCAAATGGGGCCAGACAGGGAGGAATGGGTCAGGGTAGGCAGAGGGATAGGACGATAGTGGTCTTTCCATTCAGGATGTGCTTCTCATTGCAACCAACAAAACTGTTAGCAAGATCATGGCGATGCCATTTATTTGGCACAGACGGTGCCAATGAAACGGTTTTATGTAGGAAGAAGGAATTTGTGATGAAAAGGAGCAGAAACCTTTTATTTAATTTCTGTGCCTTTTAAAATTGTGGACTGAAATGTGGAAGAACTTTTTTTGAAATCAGTGCTTCATAAGGATTGCTGCAGGCTTTAAAAAGCAAGTAAGCTGACCATCATGGCAAGCATTGTTTATTCAGCTGCTTGTTCAAGCAGTAACTGAAGTTTAGTTTGCAGACAATCTGGAGGTGAGGGGTTCTTATACAAATGGAGCTTGCCAAAGGTTGGCTTAAGGACAAGTGGCCAGGTTGTTATGAATGACAAAGTGGCTTGTTGTCAGGTAACTGAGCAGGACAGAGGGAAATGGTCAGACCAGCACCACCCCAGGAGCTCTCACCCTGCTCTTTGCTGTAAAGGCCACTTATTAAAAGTTTAACAGTTTAAGTATTTACTTTTAAGTTCAACAATTCAGTGTGTCACACTTATTTTTAAATTCCAACCCTCAAGAAGCACATTAATTCTTACCCACAGCAAGCATCAGCTTCTCAAAATCACCCGACAGTTCACCCCTCAAACTCTCTTCAATCTCCTTCCCAGCGATCTTCTGATATTCATCGAACACTGAGGAAAATTGCAAGCAATGAGGTTAGTGACAGTGATTAAATTCACACACACAGACACAGACACACACACACACACACACACACACACACACACACACACACACACACACACACAGTTATAGGTACAAGTCTTCATGCTGTCATGGATCAGGCCAGAGCCCCTCAAAATATTTTAAGAAAGTAGCCTAAACCATAACTTTTTCTTTTTTTAAAGCAGCAAATGTGAATTGCCTGTTCCTGATGCAATGTGACTGGTCAAACTATTTGATGTTAAGCAAAACACAATTTACTAGGACACTGTAGTTAAAATACAACCAAAGAAAGAGAAATTTAGAATATCTTGACTCTATTGGAAAACTTAACAGAATGATAGATACAGTACCTATTACTAATTAATTGTTCTAGTATAGTAACATCCCATAAACATACCCCTTGTCAAAAAGGAAAATTCAGGTCCAGATTCTCACATGCACTTCTCCAGTTCAGGAGGAAAAAACATCAAGGAGAAAATTCAGAGACAGCAGCAGCCAAGAGCCACTCACTGAAGCATCCAACTCTGTTGCGATCCCAATAGCTTCTACATAAAGCTAAACCTAAAAATCCTGAAATCCTGACCTGTGAGAGCTGACCACACCCATTCAGGCTGTTAAGAAAAACCCAAAGCCTCCCAAGCTGTTTACTCAAGTGGTCTTAACCAGGCAGCTCAGGGCCTCTGCCTTGTAAACGCTCTTCAACAGACCGGACAAAATAACTTCTAAATGTCACAGCAGCATCACTAAACACACGCGCACACATGCACACGCACACAAAGCCAGCTGTAAAGACCAATGCAGGCCACAAACACCAAATTTCACACACTCATCTGCTTATGTGCTCTCACAACAGACAGGCACGTACACACATATCCACTTAGACATACATGTACACATGCATCCACATAGACAGATGGGCAATGATGTGAAAATCAGTGGGGCCACTTTTCCACCAGGGGCACTGATTCGATTGTTTACGTTGGTTTGGCCTAGATCGATGGAAAGCTGTAAGATAGAAGGGACCTAACACAGAGGCGCTGATTCATCCATTGGCCTGAGAAATATGATCATGTTTCGGGCATAATCGGGTGCTTCTGTTTCACGCACCGGGATATTGGGAGACCAGGAACTGATTTATCAGGCGCTCAATCATTCAGTCACCATACCCAGCTGGAGGTGACAAAAGCTCCGGTTTCCGAGGATAGTAATGAACGAACTCTCTGCGGTTCCCCACTGTAGCTCTCCGGCTTCATACAGCTCCTGTGGAATTAAAACAGGGGAACGTTACAAAGAGACCATTCAGCCCCTCGGGTCTGCTTCACCATTCTATCAGTTTGGGCTCAGATTTCTATTTCAGCTCCACTTCCTTTCTCCTCCATATCCCTCAATGCTTTCCCAATGAATCCCTACAGCATGGGAGCCAGCCATTCAGCCCATCAAGCCCACACTAGCCTATCCCTGTAACCCTGCATTTCCCATGCGCAATCCACCTAACCTGCACATCTTTGGACTGTTGGAGGAATTCGGAATATCCGGAGTACGTTGTGCTGGAAATTTCCATGCCCATGTTTGAGTTGGTGCCATGAGACCTCAGGGGGTCTAGAGTTAACGTTGAGGACTCCCAGGGCGACTCCCTCCTGTGTACAACGATACCTGTTGGGCCTGTCCTTTTTAGTGGTCTGCCACTACTGAGGGGCTTGCTAGGCCAATTTCAAAGGGCAATTAAGAGTCAACCACATCACAGTGGGTCTGGAGTCACATGTAGGTCAGACCAAGTGCAAACAGTAGATTTCTTTCCGACAAAGACAACCAGGTGGGTTTTTACAATGACTTCACAGTTGCCCTCAGATTTAGAACTTTTAAAAAGTCTGGACTTAAACTTCCTCCATCTGCAACAGTGGGATTTGATCCCAGACTCCCTCTCAGGCAGCACGGTGGCTCAGTGGTGAGTACTACTGTCTCTTAGCACCAAGGACCCGGGTTCGATTCCACCCTCGGGCAATGGTCTGTGTGGAGTTTGTACATTCTCCCCATGTCTGTGTGGGTTTCCTCTGGGTGCTCTGGTTTCCCCCCACAGTCCGAAGGTGTGCAGGTTAGGGTAGATTGGCCATGCTAAATTGCCCACAGTGTCCAGGGATATATAGGTTAGGTAGATTAGCCATGGGGAATGGAAGGTTACAGGGATAGGGTAGGGGGGTGAGACTTGGTGGGATGCACTTTGGAGAGTTGGTGTGGACTTGTTGGGCTGACTGGCCAATTTCCACACTGTAGGGATTCAGTTGCCTCAACAACTTGATCAGAAATAACCTGAGTATGCCATCACTTAAGCTACTGCTGTTTTGATTTGATTTATTTATTACTGTGTGCATTTTGTTACAAAAATACTGTGAAACGTGTGTACAGTGTCATCGCTCTCTGGTGCCACAGAAAAATGAACCAAAACATAGAATATAAAAGTAGAAAAATGAAGAAATACATAAAGAAAGTGTCCAATGTTACGATCTTTCTTGTTAAGACTTCCCACCAGGGGCCTGGTAGCCAGGCATGAAACCCCTTCGCCATGCCATCACCCTGGAACTATAGTCCTCACTTTTCGGCACCATTTTGCCTCTACCGAAGCCCTCAGCACAATGCATCCTTACAGAAAAATGCCAACACAGATGCCACCAATTCCATACTGGCCCAAAACTCAACTCTGCCACCTTCATGAGTCCGCTTTGGGCCCACATCAACAACGCAGCCAGATCTTGTACTGGGCCCAAACTGACTTTGTTCATCACGTGGCACGCTCAGCGCTCGGGAAATGAGCTAACATTCCGTTTGGAGATCCATGTTCACGGACCATACGTACCTTTGCATCCTCAGCCACTAGATCCTCACTGACTACGTCATCTTCTTCCCTGGTCCCCTAGAAAACACGAGGAATCGAGTAACCAAAACAGTAACGCAAATCGACAAACTTTATTTACATGTTTGGGATGGGAGGCGGCCATTCAGCCCTTCTTGTCACCCAGTCAGACCTGCATTTTCAACCCATTTACCCGGCTCTACGCTAAACCCAACAATCAGGCACCAATCACAATGGTAGATAGACAATAGTGGAAGGACAGAGGTACCTGCCTGAGCAGTTTTACTACACCATTGCCCAGAATATCACACTGGGAGGGGTTTGCTAGGCGTGAAAATTATTTCCACGTCTGGACACTTTCAGAAGAAATCAAGGTCATGCACTGGGGCCAAGCAGATTTAGTGGGAATGGAACTGGGTGTGTTACATTTCTAGGATCACCCTCCTTTAAACTGAGCAAGTTCAGGGAGAGTTAACTGAGCTGTTTACAGCTGTTAAGAGTTTTTGAAAAGTTAAGTAATGATAAATCGTTTCTGGTGTTGCAGGTTCGGGTGGGTTGATGATCTGAGGACAGGATAATGAACAAAGAAAAATATACAAAGGCGATGTGAGTGATGATGGGCGACCTTAGAGGTTTATAAAATCATGAAGGGTCTCGACAGGGTTAATGGTAGGTATGTTTTCCCTACGGTGGGGGATTTCAAAATTAGGGGGCATACTTCTAAGGTGGGAGGAGAAAGGTTTAAACTAGACATAAGGGCAAGTTTTTTTATATGGAGTGTGGTTTATGTGTGGAATGAACAGCCAGAAGAAGTGATGGATGTGGGTACATTACAACATTTAAAAGACATTTCGATCAGGATATGAATAAGAAATGTTTGGAGGGATAAAGAGCCAAGTGCAGGCAGGTAGGACTAGTTGGTCAGCATGGACTGGTTGGATCAAATGGTCTGTGTGTATGATTACGAGGAAAATAGATCTACTCAGTGAGTCGGGGAGACTGGAGAAGAGATAACACAGTGTAGAGCTGGATGAGCACAGCGGGCCGGGCAGCATCAGAGGAGCAGGAAAGCTGACGTTTCGGGTCGAGACCCTTCTTCAGAAAAATGAAGAAGGGTCTCGACCTGAAACGTCAGCTTTCCTGCCACGTTTCACCACCATTTACTGTTTTCATTTCATACTTTGAGCAGCCATGGCATTTTACTTTGACTGCGATGCCCTCAGGGTAGAATGGCCTTCTGCCACTCACTGTCCCTCCTCACACATCAAACGCTGGGGAACCATCACTGGGCAATGGCCCGCACTGTGATGTCTCTCAAGGCTCAAGAGGAAGAGAGGTTAGATGTGAAGAGGCTGTTTCCCCAGGTTGGAGAGTTTCCCAAAATGTGAGCTCAGATCTTCACAAAACCAGACACATTGAAGTTTGAGGGATGATTTGATTGGGATTTTCAAGTTTTTGAAAGGAATTGATGGAGTGGTTTCTTACAGAGTAAAAGTATGGATCATGACACAGTGGCTCAGTGGTTAGCACTGAAGCCTCACAGCGCCAGGGACCTGGGTTCAATTCTACCCTCAGGCGACCGTCTGTGTGGAGATGGCACATTCTCCCCATGTCTGCAAGGGTTTCCTCCGGGTGCTCTGGTTTCCTCCCACAGTCCAAAGATGTGCAGGCTAGGGTGGATTGGCCATACTAAATTGTCTGTAGTGTTCAGGGGTGTGTAGATTAGGTGGGTTTTAGGGAGCTGGATCTGGGTGGGATGCTGTGAGGGTCAGTGTGGACTTGTTGGGCTGAAGGGCCTGTTTCCACACTGTAGGGATTCAGTGATGATGTTCCCACCAAACAAACAGAAGTTGCTTGATGCATAAGTTTAGGAACCGGAGATAGCCATTCAGCCCCTCAAGGCTGTTCTGCCAGTCAATAAGATCATGGCTGATCTGTGGCCTAACCTGATATACCAGCCTTTGGCCCATATTAGCTTTGCTTAACAAAAATGCGTATCTCAGGTTTAAAATTAACAACTGATCAAACATCCAGCATGCTGGTTGTGGAAGAGAGTTCCAAACCTGTACCAAGATTGATAAAGTCTCACCAGATAAGGGATCTGGAGCCCGGGCTGGGGGAAGAGAATTAACTGTAGATCTTCCATAACCTCAATGAATGACCGAATAGGACTGAAGGGCTGTACTGTTTCTTCCTGTGTCCAGGTCTACACAAAACAATGTGCATTGGAAACTTTATTCTGACACAGAATTCTCAGATGTAGCTGTTACCTGCAGAAGCACCACCAACATCTTCTTAAAATGTCCCGATGTGTCACCAACAAGATCTGCTTCCAGATTGGACTCAAACACTATAAGGAACACCGGGGCAATAAATTCCATTAGAGGTAAGGAAGACACTATTAGTTTGACAGGCTACATATTTCCGCTTTGAACTAGCAGCCAGAAATATTAAATAGTCACAAAGAAACCTAGTAAGGAATTCAGAAAGTCAAGAGCAACAAAGATGTATTATAAGCAAGACAGTCATTTGGTGAACCCATCCTACTCAACAGACGTTGACAGGACAGTACTTTACAAGCATAGACCTCCTGTCGGGGCTGAGGAGTAGCAGATGGGGTTGAATTTGGATAAATGCGAGGTATTGCATTTTGCTGAAACAAACACCTGCAGGACTTATACAATTAATGGTAGGGCCCTGGGTAGCGTTGAGGAATGTTAGGTATAGTTGAGGGATTTAGGTTCATAGTTCTTGAAATTTGAGTCACAGGTACACAGGGTGGTTAAGAAGGTGTTTAGCGCACTTGCCTTCATTGCTCAGACCTCTGAGTATAGGAGTTGGGATGTCATTGTGAGGTCTCTTCTGGAGTACTATGTCCAGTTCTGGTCATCCAGTTAAAGGAAGGATATTATTAAATTGGAGAGGATTCAGAAAAGTTTTACCAGGATGTTTCTGGGACTGGAGTGTTTGAGTTATAAGGAGAGGCTGAATAGGCTGGAACTCTTTCACTGGAGCAAAGCAGGTTGGGAAGTAACCTTGATAAAATGTAGAGCTGGATGAACACAGGAGGCCAAGCAGCATCAGAGGAGCAGGAAAGCTGACGTTTCGGGACTAAATCCTTCTTCAGAAATGGGGGAAGGTAAGAGGATTCTGAAATAACTGGGAAAGGGGGAGATGGATGAAGGAGAAGGTAAGTGGAGAAGAAGTCAAGGAGGCAGGGGTGGAGCCAGTAAGGGTGACAGTAGGTGGGGAGTTAGGAAGTGCATAGGTTGGTCCAGGGAGGACAGACAGGTCAAGGGGGTGGGATGAGGCTAGTAGGTAGGATGTGGTGGGGGGGGAGACTTGAAGTGGGAGGAGGGGATAGATGGGAGGACAGGTTAGGGAGGCGGGTACGAGCTGGGCTGGTTTTGGGAAATGGTCGGGGGAGCGGAGATTTTGAAGCTTCAAAATCTCCCCTCCCCCGACTGCATCCCAAAACCAGCCCAGGCTGTCTCTGCCTCCTTAACCTGTTCTTCCTCTCACCTATCCCCTCCTCCCACCTCAAGCCACACCTCCATCTCCAACCTAATAACCTCATCCCACCCCCTTGACCTGTCTGTCCTCCCTGGACTGACCTAACTCCTCCCTAACTCCTCACCTACATTCACCTTTACTGGCTCCATCCCCACCTCTTTGACCTGTCTGTCTCCTCTCCACCGATCTTCTCCTCTATCCATCTTCTATCCGCCTCCCCCTCTCTCCCTATTTATTTCGGAACCCCCTTCCCCTCTCCCATTTCTGAAGAAGGGTCTTGACCCGTAACAACAGCTTTCCTGCTCCTATGATGCTGTTTGGCCTGCTGTGTTCATCCAGCTCCACACCATGTTGTCTCATCATTAAAAGACAATATTCACTGTCTCTCTCAGAACCCTTTAGAAATACCTGACTCTAATTATTAAGAACCAGAAAGCTTATGGGTCAGAACAGACCATCTTTTTAAAAAAATAGTCCATCCCAATGCTCAAGAAACCCAACAATTTGTTGCTCCACTAACAGATGGAGACGGTGGTCTCGTGGTTATGTAGTTGGGATGGTAACGCAGTGGACCAACCTAATGCCTGAGAGATGTGGGTTCGAATCTCGCCCAGGCAAAGGGTGGCATGTTGATTCAATCTGTTGTGGGCTGCAGCGGTTCAAGAAGGCAGCTCACTGCCACTTTTGAGGGCAATTAAGGACAGGTAATAAATGCTGGCCCAGCCAGTGACACCCACAACCCACAAATGGATAATAAAGAGGAATAAAATTAGCAGCATGTATAACTTGGTACTACAAGGAATGGGTTGTGGTGAATAACACGGACATATTTAAGGGGAAGTTAAATAAACTGATGAGGGGCAAGTGGATAGAAAGCAGCTCCTAGGTAACACAGAATATTTGAGGATACAGATTAGGAGCAAGAGTAGGTCACTCAGCCCCTCTAACTTGCTCTGCTATTCAATGAGATCATGGCCAATTATTCCTGATAGCCTCTCACCCCTTTGTATATCAAGGATCTCTCTCTCTCTCCCCAGCCTCAAAATATTCAAGATCTCTGACCCCACCACTGCTCGAGGAATAGAAAGCCCAGAAAGTCACAATTCTCTGAGAAAAGAAAATTCTCCTAATCTCTGGGCAATCTCTTATTTTAAAACCATGATCCCTAGTTCTAGATTCTCCCTGGATCCTAGATTCAAGATCCTTTCCATACGCAACTTGCCCAGACACTTCCTGATATGTATATATTTCGGTCCTTAAATAGCCCAGAGGTCAGTTGGCCTGTACATCCTATAAAACGTTCTGGGCTATGGGAGACAGTTGAACAATGGGGATTATCTAGCTGCTGGGTTATAGGGAATTATGCAAGGAGATTGGAGAAGAATTTTGCAGGGATTCTATTCTGCCCAATCACACAGTGTTTACTCTCTCTGCTTTTAACTTTTTGCGAGAGGTTACACAGCCAGTGGGAATGGATCTCACTCTAGCTATTCTGCAGCACAGGGATAGCAGGTACTGTTACTCAGCATTTTACACTGGGATGAGTAATAGATTGTTCCAACCAAGAGCTGCCAACAATCCAACAGGCTGAGCGGCCTTGTTTTGGCTTAAGGGAGCTATCATCCACAGAGCTGTCCCCAGGCTGGGGTGGGGAGATGGTTACGTCAACAATCTGCATTTGTATAGTGCCTTTGACACAGAAACATCAAGGCACTTAATTAAAAACGTGTAATCAAACTAAATTCAACACAGAGCTACATGAAACAGTATTGAGGCAGACAGCCAAAATGCTGGCTACAGAGCTACATTTTTGGGAACACTCTGTAAGGAGGAGGAGAGACGGATCGGGAAGTGGAGAGCTGCAGGGGTGGAATTCCAAGTTCGTGGACAAGACTGCAGAAGGCGCGGTCACCCATGTCATCTGGGGGGATACAGCGGACCAAAATCAGATTAGTGTAGATACCTCTGGAGCGCTGTAGGTGTGGAGGAGATTACAGAGATAGGGAAGGGCACAGGTGGGAACTGTAAACATACCTGAGAATTTTACAATTGAGGCCTAGTTTCTCTGGGAGTCAGTGTGGCTCTGAAGACATGGTGGTGATGGATGGTTAGATGTTGGCGCAATTTGGAATACACGCAACATGAGGTCACCTCAGACAGTATGACTCTTACCTTCTTTGTAAGCTGCAGTGAGCTCGTGGATTTGCTTGTTGTTTCTGGAAGCAAGAATCTCAATCACAGCTTTCTCATCAGTTCCCAGTCCCTGCCGAGGGAAACGGCACAAACAAATTGGGGAGTTGTGAGCTCGATCCAATGGCTCAGCCTCACAGAACACATGGATTCCAGATTCCATTCCTGAAACCAACTGTTGCCGTAAATAGTGCCACAGGGATTTTTTTTACCCTCGCAAGAGATGGTGGATGGGGCCTCAGTTCAACCATTCATTCAAGCGATGGTCCCTCCACCAGGCTAACAATGCCCCTGTATTACATGGATGGTCAGCCTGGGCCATGTGCTCGAGTCTCTGACCATCTGGAGTTACTCAGAAAGAGCTCGATACCACCCAGGAAATGAGCAGACCATTTGACTGGAATCACGCTCACCATCTTCCAAACTCACTTGCCCCTTCATCACCAATGCTCAGTCCTTCTTTCTCTCTATTCACTTGTGGGATGTGTCTCTCTGGCTGGGCCCAGCATTTCTTGCCCATCCCTAGTTGCCCCTTGAGAAGGTGGTGGCGAGCTGCCTTCTTGAACCGCTGCAGTCCAACTGCTGTGGGTTGCCCTTAGGAAGGGGATTCCAGGATTTTTACCGAGCGACACTGAAGGAACGGCGATACATTTTCAAGCCAGGAGGGCGAGTAGCTCAGAGCCGAATTTGTAGTTGGTGGGGATCCCACGTATCTGCTGCCCTTATCCTTCTGGACGGAAGTGTTTGTGGGTTTGGAAGGCACTGCCTGAGGATCTTTGGTGAATTTCTGCAGTGCATCTTGTAGATGGTACACACTGCTGCTACTGAGTGTCGGCGGTGGAGGGAGTAATACCAATCGACAAAAGTGCAGTGCAGCAAATCACCAAGGCCCCTTAGACAACACTTTGCAAAACCCATCTCGAAGGACAAAGGCAGCAGAGGCATGAGAAAGCCACCATCTGCAGTTTCCCCCTCAGGGCACTCACCATCCTGACTTGGAAATATATCACCACCGTTCCTTCCTGTTGTTGGTTTAAAATGCTGGAATTCCCTCCTTAAGGGGCTTGGGGGTCAACCAGCAGCAGACAGACTGTGACAGTTCAAGACGACAGCTCACATTTGCTAAACCAGTCAGGGGTAGGTCTTCCCAGTGAACTGCACATTTCAAGAAAGATGCACAGAAAAAAGTGGTTTTGAATGTGCTGTGACTGTGAAAAGAAGCTTCAGAATACAATTCCTTCCCTTCTATTGTTACTAAAACAAAGCCAGAGAACCAACTGGGTTTTAAATAGAGATAACAAGGTGTAGAGCTGGATGAACACAGCAGGAAGGGTTCAGAAGAAGGGTCTAGGCCCGAAACGTCAGCCTTCCTGCTCCTGAGATGCTGCGCGGCCTGCTGTGTCCATCCAGCTCTACACCTTGTTATCTCGGATTCTCCAGCATCTACAGGTCCTACTATCTCTGGATTTTAAATACACACATTCTCTTCCTACCAGTACAAAGCTGTCAGATACACTGACTTCTGCCTCCTGAACTGGAACTGTAGAAGGTGATCCAATAGCCCTGCCTTTCACTGGGTTACAGCACGCAGTGATGTCAGGATGCCTGCCAACAGCAGGGATTTGTCCTTGGCCTCCTTCACTTCCGTCTCTGCCAGCGAGAAATCGGCAAAACTCTGCCCCGAATCGTTTAGATGACTGCCCCGCTGTCTCAGCACCTCGATTCTAGCAAGGTGGGAGTTATAAACGGCATCAAATTAATTGCCCTTTTGGAAGGAAAGGGATTGCATTTCTGTAGCGCCTTTTGCAGTCTCAGGATGACCCGCGACACTTGGCAGCCGATGAAGCACTTTCGAAAGTCGAGTCACCGCTGAAACTGCAGTCCAGTTGACCTAAGCACAGCAAGATCCCACAAATGGAAATTTGACAAAACGGGCCAATCATTTTTCTTTCAGTGATGTTGGTTGTGGGATGAATGTTGACCCTGGAATACTGGGAAGGCATTTCCCAATCATCATTGGCTAATGGTCTTGGTATCCTATGCACTCAGTATTGTCCCCCTGACAATGCTCCCTTAGTGTCACAGCTCCAACAATGCAGCACTCCCTCAGTACTGTGTCCCTGACAACGCTGTATTGTTTTACATGCAGGAGCCTTTCTCTGGCTCACCCTGGTAGCATGCATCTAGAAACATGTAAATACACTTTTACCTTGATTGCATCTCTCAGCTCGATGGCGTCATATACTGCAGGAGGTCTCATGAGACCAATGATCAGTTTCTCAAATTTCCCCGTCAGTTCATACTTCAGGTCATCAATCAGATCCTGTGACACAGAAATATTGTCAACTTCTTTAAAAAGGGCTATACAGTTGTTTTTCAATCTCAAGCCTGTTCCCCTCTAATCAGTTGGGGCATTTGAGCTTGCAAGGTAGCTCACAGCACAGCGTAATGACTTAACAGTGTCATTTTAAAAATAAACAAGTTCATGGACTGTGCCATTAGAGTGTTAGCATCACTTAACCTGATCTATATTCCGCCCCCCCATCTGCCCATCGTGCTTCTGCAACCATTTTGAAACCCATACCAAACAGAAGTGTATCAACGGAGTCAGCAAGAACTGCAGATGTTGGGTCAGAGTTAATAGCGTGGAGCGGGAGGAACACACAACATCAGGGGCACAGTCCTGAAGAAGGGTCCCGACCCGAAACGCTTCTCTGATGCTGCCTGGCCTGCTGTGTTCCACCAGCTCCGCGCCATATTGAAAAGTGCATCAGTTTTAATATACCCCCCAGCACAATGGTTCCTCTTCAGGCTAGGTGCTAGGAGGAGAGGGTGGGGTGCTATTTCAGATTTTGACTGCCCCCTACATGGAAACAGAGTTTCCTGGCATCACCCAGCACTCGTTCTAAAGCTGGGCGTTCTTTGTTCTTTCCACCAGGACAAATCAAACCGCCCCTTCAATTGCCTGAAGCAACTGTTGATCTCCCACCTTCAAGGCTCTACAAATCCAGTGTGTACACCACCTATATTAGGGTGAGGATTCACTTTAGCATTAGGGTTCGAGTTAATGACAAGGTTAAAGTTGGGGTTAAGGTTAGAGTTAAGGTTTGGGTTAAGAACAGGATCAAGGTTAGGGTCAAGATTAGAGTTAGGATTAAGGTTAAGGTTAGAATTAGGGTTAAGTTTAAAGTCCAGGTTGTTGTGTTCAGGGTTAGGGTCAGGGGTGATCTGGTTGATCATTCTGCCTGTGCCAACTCCCAGACCAACTGTAATACTCCCTCCACCTTTCCCACCCCTGATGAGCTAACCCAGGTCATCTCTGCCTCATTACTTGATTCCACAATCCACAATAATGTCAAGTAAATTCAAATACAGACAGAAACAGACTGCTAGAGAAACCCAGCAGACTCACAGTCACACTGGGCTCAAAAGCGTGAACACTGTTTCTCTATCCACAGGTATTACCACACCTGCTGAATTTCTCCAGGATTCTGTGTTTGTCTCAGATTTCCAGCACCACATTATTTTAACTTATTCGACAGTTCCCAGACAGAATCTCTCGCTGTCCTTGCTCAGTTCAAAGTTTGAAATCACTTGCCCCAACAGTGTGGTTGTGGAAGGGTTATAATTCTGCTTGTGTCTAATTTTAGTATATGTGCTAATGCAGTGTTCACACCCTTATGACACTGTCGATGAAGCTGTTTATTTTTAAAATGAGAGTTCACTGCTGTAGGTGAACTATCTTGCCACCTGTGATGGCTCAAAACCCTTAATTTTTGAAAACTGCAACTCAGACGCCCAATGATTGAAGCCAGGACATGTTTGTCAAGTTGTAGTGGGTGGGTTATGACTTTAATTTTAAATTATCCCACTTAACCCTATCACATGTTGTGCCTTCCCTTGGAAAACAATTCTCCATTTTGTCAGAGATAGTAAGAACTGCAGATGCTGGAGTCAGAGATAACACGGGGTGGAGCTGGAGGAACACAGCGGGCCAGGCAGCAGCAGAGGAGCAGGAAAGCTGACATTTCAGGTTGGAACCCTTCTTCAGAAATGGGCCATGCTGTGTTGTCTCCATTTTGCCATATTCCTTTTAACCTCTGACCATTCAGCCCATCACATCTGTACTACTGCTCTGAGAGAGCAATCCATCTAGCTTTTATTCCCTTTCTCTAGTCTGGACAGTGTGGCGGCTCAGTGGTTAGCACAGCTGCCTCACAGCCCCCAGGAGGTGGGTTCAATTCTACCCTGGGGTGACTGTCTGTATAGAGTTTCTATGCTCTCCCTATGTCTGTGTGGGCTCCCTCTGGGTGCTCCAGTTTCCTCCCACAGTCTGAAGATGTGTAGGTGAGGTAGTTTGGTCATGGAAAAAGGTGGCGTGAGTCTGGATGGGATGATCTTTGGAAAATTGGTGTGTGCCGAATGGCCTGCTTCCACACTGTAGAGGTTCTACTATTCAGCCCACTGTATCTGAGCCAGATCTCTTAAAGTAAATTATTCTTTATTCCTGTTTGACATGCTGTAGCTCCAGAGGGGAATTAACAGGGTCGCCGCTAAGTGGATGATTCCCCTTTTCAGGGAGAGTAGGACGAGGGGACACAGTTAAAAAAAATATGGTCCCTCACCTAAGTCTTTGGAAAATGGGAACAGGACTTTCAGCCCCTCAAGCCTGTTCTACCACTCAGTGAGATCATGGTTGACCTGTGGCCTAACTCCATGCACCTGCCCATATCCCTTTATAGCTTTGCTTAACAAAAATTGATCTATCTCAATTTAAAATTAACAGTTGGCACTGAATCCACTGCCATTCATGGAAGAGAATTCCGAACCTCTCCCAGACTTTGTGAAGGGATTGTTTTATTATTCAGGCAGATCTCTGGAATTCTCTTCCCCAGACAGCAATGGGGATGGGCCCATGGAACATAGTGATGGTTGATGTTGATAATTTTTGATGGAAGGGTGAGTCACAGTTATGAGAGGGTTACCAGGAAAGTAGAGTTGGAGCAACAAACAGAACATGGTCAGCGCTGCAGCCTCACAGCACCAGGGACCCAGGTTCAATCCCACCCTTGGGCGACATTCTCCCTGTGTCTGTGTGGGTTTACTTCCACAGTCCAAAGACATGCAGGCTAGGTGGATCGGCCATGCTAAATTGTCCCATAGTGTTCATGGATGTGTAGATCAGGGAGGATGGTGTGGGTGGGATGCTCTGAGGGTCGGTGTGGATTTGTTGGGCCGAAGGGTCTGTTTCCATACTGTAGCGATTCTATGATCAGAAGAGCAATGATCTTACAGGATGGCAGAGAGCCAAATGACCTACTCCTCCCAATTAGATGTTTGCATGAAAACTGCAAAAGACATTTACTGGGTTAATCCCTGCAGTGATACCAAATAGAAGCATTCTAATTATGAATAAGTGTGAGTGGATTATGTTTCCTGGGGCTTGTTGCTGAATGATTAACTGGTGAGAATATGCCCAGAGTCAGTGTGGGGAGAATGAAGTGAAGAACTGTGCTTTTGTCCAGAAATAATTAGAATGCAGAATACCCTTTAACAAGAAATGATTGAATCAAAATCCACCACATTTCCAAAGGAATTAAACAAATACATGCAACCTATCAGGGGGCAGGGCAACGGGGTTAGAGGTGGCACTGAGAATGTGGAACTTATACCAGTACACACTTCCCTTTCAACTTCAACAGCCATCTTCTAGAGCCGAGATTTGTGAAAATAAAAAGCAGGGTAAATTATCTTTCAACACAGACAAGAACAGAAATAATAAGTTACCCTTCCATAGAGAGTCTTGTAGCTTGTGCAGATCTGCTGGCGTTGAGCATTGGACCTAGAGGTCAATAAGTCAATGATGGTTTCTTTATCACTGCCTGTGTTAAATGGGGAAAAGGGACAGCAGTTCAGTTCTTGCACTTTAACAAGTTTTCTAACCTATGTTGGGGAGATGATAGTACGGGGGTATGGTCACTGGATACTAGTCTGAAGTCCCAGGCTATTGCTTTTGGAAGCATGGGTTCAAATCCCATCGCAGTCAGAATTTTAACTAGTCTGCTTCATAAACCTTGTTTCAGAAATTGAGAGCGTGAAACTCTCACCAACTGTGGTAAAAACCCTCTTGGTTCACTAATGTCTTTTTGGGAAGGAAGTCTGCCATCCCTACCTGGCGTGGCCTACAAGTGACTCCAGACTCTCAGCCACATGGTCATCAACTCTGAAATGGCTGAGCCATCTGTTCGGCTCAAGGTTAATTAGGAATGGGCAACAAATGCCACCCTTACCAGTGATGCCCACAGCTCGTTCAAAAATCATGTTTAGTCCAGAGGGTATCTGCATTGGTCAGTGTATTGCCAGCCATTAATCTACCACCAAATCTGGGCGAATGCAGCATAGCAAACTGTGACACACCCTTAGACCTGATCTGGAGACCAAGGAGAAAAAAATTAAGGAGGGCCTTTCCCACACAGGACAAAGTGTCTCACTTGACCAGCACCCCATCCATCCTCTTCAACATTCACTCCCTCCACTGCCAATGCACAACAGCTGCAGCATGTACCATCTGCAAGATGCACTGTAGCAACTTACTGTAGTTCCAGTGACACTGCCTTCCAGACACACCACCTCAAAGGACATGGGCAGCAGATACAATGGGAGCATTACCACCTGCAAATTCCCCTCCCAGCCACTCACTACACCCTAACTTGGGAATATATCGCCGTTCCTTCACTGTCACTGGGTTAGAACTCTGTCCCTAACAGCACTGTAGGTCTACTGACACCACATGGGCTGCTCACCACCAAGCAATAAATGTTCAGCAAGTGATTCCTTCTGCTTCTTCGTAACCCATCAAAAAGGACCTATAGGTGGAGAACTGAAAGCATCGCCTTCAGCACTCAGAGATAATACAGTGTGGAGCTGGAGGAACACAGCAGGCTCGGCAGCATCAGAGGAGCAGGAATACCAATGTTTCTTCCTGCCTGGCTGCTGTGTTCCTCCAGCTCCACACTGTCATCTCTGACTCCAGCATCGGCAGTTCTTACTATCTCTCCTTAAGCACTCAGTAGTTTCAGATGAGCATCCAAACAGATTGAAGAGCTCATCCTTCCATTAGAATTATTGCTGGGATGTAGGTGCCAGGCCAGCACCTGCTGTCCATCTCTAGCTGTCCTGGGAAGGTAGCAATGATTCTGTCTTTAATTCTGTAGTTTGATGTCACACCATGAGTTGGATTTAAGACAGACTGGTTGAGGAGTATGCAAAGTTAAAAACTATCTTCAGGTTTAAAATTCAAAGTTACACTATTTATTGTACATTAAAACTAATACTTGTATATGATAGTCTTAGACAAGCCACGCTCTGATTGTACATTAGGTAAGGACTAATCTAACTTCATGGTGTTAATGCTCTGTATGTCTTCCTCAGAGAGTATTGAGACATGTTTCCAGAGAGTCTAAAGTTTGAATATGCTCTAACTCCACCACACTGTGGTATTTATATTTAGTGATATGTAGTTCCCTGACATCATCACAAGGTTGATGCAGAGTCTCAATTCCCTTAACACAACAGCCTCCTTCCTATCTTGAGGGAACTGTGAGCCAGGTTCAGCCATTTCAGAGAATAGTTAAAGACAGCCGCATTGTATGTGCTGGAGTTACTGATAGTCTTGACTACATACGGATGGCACGGTGGCTCACTGGTTAGCACTGCTGCCTCACAGCGCCAGGGACATGGGTTCTCTTCCAGCCTCAGGTGACTGTCTGTGTGGAGTTTGCACATTCTCCCCGTGTCTACAAGGGTTCCCTTCAGATGCTCCAGTTTCCTCCCATAGTCCAAACATGCAAAGATCAGATGGACTGGCCATGCTAAATTGCCCATAAAATCCAGGATGTGCTGGCTAGGTGGACTAGCAATGGGAAATGTTGGAATACAGGGATGGAGTTGATCTGGGTGGGATGCTCTTCAGAGGGTCAGGATGGGCTGAATGGCTAATGCCATACTGTAGTGTTTCTATGTCTGGTGGGTTTCCTTCCTTCATGGAAATGAGTGAACCAGGTGGATTTTCAACATATTTGCAGTGACTTTTTGTTTCCAGAGTTTGTCTTTTAAACAGAGTTGTGGTGGAAGCAGCGGAATTTGAGCTTAGGGACTGTAGTCCTGGCACTTGGATAATCAAACCCTTATTTAAGGCTAATGACTGCAACTAGCTGGCAAAAGCTATGCAAGAGTTTACTTCACCGAGGTAGCCTCCTTACCAAATCCTTTCATCGCGTTGTACAGATGTTCTGCATCTTGATTAGCAGAAAAATTCTGAGCAGCTTTCACACTGCCTCTATATCCAGACCTGGCACCCTGTTCAATTTAAAACACAGCATGAATGATTTAAAAATACGTCACTTAAAAAATACAGTAAACTTTTTTATTATCAGCCACCTATGGGACTAGAAGTGTAGCTGGTTGATCAAATATTCCACATAATCAATATAAAACCACACTCACACACACACACACACACAGAGACACACACACACACACACACACACACACACACACACACACACACACACAGACACACACACACACACTAATTAATAGAACTGTAATGCAAGGGGTATACACATCACTGTTATACTTTACCTACACCATAAATCACTTAAAATAATTATGCAACTTTGCCTTAAATAAAACTTAATAGCAGAGGGCCTTCTCACGCACACTCTCAACTCACTCCTTAGACATCACAGTATTTGAGGAGAAATTGACTTGAAATTGAATCAGCTGTTGGTATTTGATGTAGCCATTCGACTGAATAACAGTATATTTACACTGAGGTAAAAAAATTAAAAACTATAATAACTGGGCAGCATAACACAGTATCCACCATCACACATTCCCCTCCCCACCCCTGTCAGCCTCCCTCTGGGACACCCTGGTCCCAACATCCCCCTCACCCTCCACCCTCATGACACATTCCCCTGTAACCGGCAAAGGTGTAACACCTGCCCATTTACCTCCTCCCTCCCCGGTATCCAAGGGCCCAAACATACCTTCCAGGTGAAGCAACACTTCACCTGCACTTCCCACAATCTAGTACACTGCATTCGCTGCTCACAACGTGGTCTCTCTACGTTGGGGAAATGAAGTGTAGGCTGGGTGACTGCTTCACAGAACATCCACCTTCTGCCCACAGAAAAGACACTAGGGCTCCCGTCACCTGTCACTTTAACCCTGTTCCCTGGCCAACATCTCTGTCTCAGGCTTGCTGCAGCGTTCTAGTGAAGCTCAGGACCGCATTTGCTGCTTGGGAACTCTACATCCTTCTGGGCTCAATGTTGAGTTGAACAATTTTAAGGCTTGAGGCACCTTCTCCCATGTCTTTACTGCAACACCCACACACCAGGACCTGGCATCACATGACATTCTATCACATATTACCTATTGTTAGCCACTAACAGTCCTCATTAACAGTTATTCACCTCCAAGCCAGGTCGTTATCCACTCCTTTGAATGTCCAAATGTTCTCTTCTCTCTTCGGACTCTATCCCCACCTATCATTTACTCCTTACCCATTCTTTCCACCCTATCGTCTGCATAAGAACTAACCTTGCCCTTGCAGGAAGGATCACTGGACCCAAAATGTTAATTTTGATTTCTCTCCACAGATGTTGGCAGACCTGCTGAGCTTTTCCAGTGATTTCTGGTTTCCAGCATCCTCAATTCTTTCCTTTTTTATTTAGGATACGCCAACTTTAGGTACATTTAAGTCGTCATTGGATAAGCATACGGACGTACATGGAATAGTGTAGGTTAGATGGGCTTCAGATTGCTATGACAGGTCGGCACAACATCGAGGGCCGAAGGGCCTGTACTGTGCTGTAATGTTCTATGTTCTATGATAATACAGTATTTGGGATACCGAATATAATTTTTGCTGGTTTGTTGTGAGTGCCAATTCGTAAGGTGCCAGTTAAAACAAAGCTTGCTGTACAGATTAAGCCCTTCCATAGCCCTTTCAGTTAAATGCACTTATGCTTCATGTGTCAAGGCTATAGTTTCAGAGACTCAGAGGTGACTTAATTAAAACAGGTAAGATCCAGAGGGGATAATGGGGACTGCAGACACTGGAGAATCCAAGATAACAAAGTGTGGAGCTGGATGAACACAACAGGCCAAACAGCCTCTCAGGAGCACAAAAGCTGACGTTTCAGGCCTAGACCCTTCATCAAAGAGGGGGATGGGGAGAGGGAACTGGAATAAATAGGGAGAGAAGGGGAGGCGGACCAAAGATGGAGAGAAAAGAAGATAGGTGGAGAGAGTATAGGTGGGGAGGTAGGGAGGGGATAGGTCAGTCCAGGGAAGACGGACAGGTCAAGGAGGCGGAATGAGGTTAGTAGGTCCAGAGGGGGCTTGGCAGGGGATGTTGAAAGGATGATTTCTCTTCTAGGAGAATCCAGAACTAAGGGTGATAATTTTAAATAAAAAACAGATTATCCGTTTATGACGAGGGAAAAGATTTTCTCTCAGAAGGTTGGAATTCCCTTCCTCAAAAGGCAGTCAATACAGAATTTTTAACTATTTTTAAGGCAGAGGTGGATAGATTCTGGATTCCCAAGGGGATATACAGGAATGCAGGGTTGGGGTTAAAACCAGATTAGCAAAAATCTTATGAAATGGCACAGCAGGTTTGAACAGCCAATGTGTGACACTCTCTATGCCTTGGGGACTCTCCATCTGGCTCTGATCATGAACATCCTTCCTGTGTGTACCCTGTCTGGTCTTGTTAGAATTTTATCAGTTACAGTGAGATCTCCCATTCATTCTTGCTAACGCCCCTGAATCTCATCCTAACCTATCCAGTCCCTCTTCAGACCTGCCATCCCAGGAATCATTCCGATAAACTTTTCCCGCACTTCCTCTGTTGCCAGAACATCCTTCCTCAGATACAGAGACTGAAACTGCGCACAATTCTCCAGGTGTGGTCTCCCCAAGGCCCTGTATGATTGCAGCAAGATGTCCCTCCTCCTGCACTCGAATTCTGTCCCTGGGAAGGCCAACATCCCATTTACCTTCATCACCACCTCCTGCAGCTGCAATGCTTACTCTCAGCAACTGGGTGTATGGGGACACCCGGGTCTCACTGCACCTCCCCCCTTTCCCATCCAGATAACAATCTGCCTGACTGTTTACTGACCAAAATGATGCTCGTGCTTTTTGATGTTAAATGTCCCTCCACTGTACTCCAACGCAGCGCATTCCAGAACAGACTCACTGCTGGGGAAAAAAAACATTCTCCTCAACTTGGAGGTGACCTTGATGGTGTGTTTGTAAAGTGAATACTTGCTGAAAGAGGACTGTGTGTCTTGACAGCACAGTGTATAGCAGCTGAGAGAAAACACAGTGTCGTGACTGTTAAGTGAATATTTAAAAGGCATCTGGATGGGTACATGAATAGGAAAGATACAGAGGGATAACGGCCAAGTGCTGGCAAATGGGACTGGATTAATTTAGGATGTCTGGTCGGCATGGACAAGTCGGGCGGAAGGGTCTGCTTCCGTGCTGTACAACTCTATGGCTCAACTCCTGTCTTGCTGTGTAGACAAATAGTGGGCATTGGGGTGCAGTCATACCACATTCCACCATAGGAAAGCTAATGGCTTTGCACTTTTTTTTAACCTGAAGAAGGGTCTAGGCCCAAGACGTCAGCCTTCCTGCTCCTCCAATGCTGCCTGGCCTGCTGTGTCCATCCAGCTCACACCTTGTTATCTCTCATAGCAGGCAGGTGGGATTTGTTTAGTTTGGGAACATGGTTGGTGTGGTCTGGTTGGGCCAAGAGGTCTGTTTCCAAACTGTATGTCTGTGTCTTAAGTAAGTGACTGCTTACTCTGAGATTGTGCCCTCTGGTTCTGGACTCTCCCACAAGGGGAAAACAACCTTTCCGAATCTATTCTGTCAATCCCCCTAAGAATCTGCCCTCCTTACCTGGTCTGGCCTCCATGTGACTCCAGACCCTCAGCAATGTGGTTGCCTCCTAACTGCCCTCTGGGTAATTAGCAATCGCTATTAAATATTAGAATGTTCAATGATGCCCAAATCCCATGATAATCCTCAACTCTACCTTCCTGCCTTTTCCTTAAACCCTCGGCTCTATTACTGATTAAAAATCCATGTCTCTCTGCCTTGATTATATTGAATGAGCCAGCTTTGAAAGGCCTCCCCACGTCACTGGCTTTAACAGCACTGCTCCACAACTGCACAGGGAGGGATTTTGGCATCAACCGCGCAGCTGATAAACTGCAGACAACAACCCCTGAATGACAGAACAGGTTCAGGGGATTAAACAACCTTACCCCTGTTTCCCAGCTGTGATTCTATACACTGATGGCTCTCTTCATGTTATAAACTCTCGTCTGTAATTGCTGATCTGTCCGAGGAAATTTTTTTTAAAATCACACTGAAGAGGAATGCTTAGCCTCCTGAGGTTTGACAAATCTCACTCACGCTGTGCTGTTCGCAATAAGCCATCAGCAATTCAGGGTTCGCACCAAAGCACAGAGACAGATTCACCAGATAGCAGGTTTAGACACTGCAGCAGGAGATGGTGCAGTGGGAAAGGCAGACAGTGGTCGAGTCTGAGTGGTTTGTAAAGGGATATTGATCGATAGGGAAAGGGAGGTAACAGAGACAACAACAAGTTGTATTTTATTAGCACCTTTAACAGAGTAAAACTTTCTGAACAGGGACATCAGGAATCAAATCAATCGAGATACTAGAAGAGATAACAAAGACAAGTTTACTGGATTAGGTTTCCTGATACATCTTAAAGAGGGAAGCTGAGAGGTTTCGTGAAGGACTTTCTCAGTCGATGGCCACATGAATGCGAGAGGTATGTCCACCTATAGCAGGCCGATCAAAATTGGGGATGCTGAAGAGATCGCGTAAAAGGAAGGCACAGATTGCAGAAGGTCTGGGGTCAGAGACAGAGAAGGAGTTGACAACAGGCTGAGAATTTTCACACTAAGACATTGCTTGAGCAGCGCTCACAGTATATCAGTGAGCGAGGAGAATGGGATTCACTGCGTTGGGTGGGGGGGGAGAAGATGACCCAGGCAGTAGAGGTTTGCATAACTCCATGTTTACAGCTAGCAGAAAGTGGGAGACAGGGAAGGTGCTGGAATATGTGGGATGGGAGATCGCTAAGATCAGGGTTTCAGCAGGCGATGGAGACAGGGACCAGGACGGGTAATTTTACAGAGACGGAAACAGTCAGTGTTAGTGATGTCCCCAACAGACAGGGTTTAGAGTGACAGAGAGGGAGACACGCACTGAGAAATAGAGAGAAGAGCAGGGACGTAGACAGGACGATCAAAAACAGAAAGAGACAGTGAGAGTTAATGTGGTGAAAAAGAGAGAAGCTGGTAGAGGCAGCTGAAGGGAAAGAAAAAGCTAACAGGTGCCCAGACCCGGGGGGTGAAAATGAGACAGATGGTGAACAGGCAGATAAACAAAGACAAACAGAAAGGGAACAATGACAGATTCATACAGAGTCAGCCAGACTGAGAGTCAAACAATAGGGGAGGGAGTGTCGCAGAATCACACAGAGGCCACAACGGCTTCCTCTACATTGGGGAAACCAAGCGGAGGCTTGGGGACCGCTTTGCAGAACACCTCCGCTCGGTTCGCAATAAACAACTGCACCTCCCAGTCGCAAACCATTTCCACTCCCCCTCCCATTCTACAGACAACATGTCCATCCTGGACCACAACGATGCCACCCAAAGATTGCAGGAACAGCAACTCATATTCCACTTGGGAATGCTGCAGCCCAATGGTATCAATGTGGATTTCACAAGCTTCAAAATCTCCCCTGTCCCTACCACATCCCAAAACCAGCCCAGCTCGTCCCTGCTTCCCTAACCTGTCCTTCCTCCCACCTATCCCTTCCTCCCATCTCAAGTCCAACCTCCATCTCCTACCTACTAACCTCAGCCTGCCACCTCGACCTGTCCGACCTCCCTAGACTGACCTATCACCTCCCTACCTTCCCACCTACACTCACCTTCACTGGCTCCATCCCCACCTCTTTGACCTGTCTGTCTCCTCTCCACCTATCTTCTCCTCTATCCATCTTCCACCTGCCTCCCCCTCTCCCTATTTATTTCAGAACCCCCTTCCCCTCCCGCATTTCTGAAGAAGCGTCTAGGCCCGAAATGTCAGCCTTCCTGCTCCTGTGATGCTGCATGGCCTTCTGTGCTCATCCAGCTTTACCCCTTGTTACCTGAGATTCTCCAGCATCAGCAGTTCCTACTATCTCTGCACTTTCTCCAACATGTTCATGTCTTTTCTGTAAGGTGGTGACCACAACTATACACAATACTCCAGCTGAGGTTGAACAAATGCCCAAAACAAGCCCAAAATCAGCTCCTCCCTCTTGTGTACTAGACCCCTATTAATAAAGACGTTGTCGGAACGGGCTCAAGAATTTAGATGACCTACTTCTGACTCTTACTACTTAGGTGCCATCATGACATAGTTACAAGGAATCTACAATGAACAGTCACTCAAAATGCAGAATCCCAACAGTGTGGAAGCAAGCCACTCGGCCCATCAAGCCCACACTGACTCTCCAAAGAGCGTTCCACTCAGTCCCCTACCCTATCCCTGAAACCCCGCTCTTCCCAATGCTAATCCACCCTAACCTACACATCTTTGGACTGTGGGAGGAAACCGGAGCACCCAGAGGAAATCCACGCAGACACAGGGAGAATGTGCAAACTCTGCACAGACAGGTGCCCGAGGGTGGAATCAAACCTGGGTCCCTGGTGCTGTGAGACAGCAGTGCGAACCACTGAGCCACCGTGCCGCCCACAACTGGGGTGGGGGGAGGGGGGGGGAGAATCATAGATGAAGCAGCCAGAGTGATGAAAAATATTATTTATATTTGCTGTCTATCAGCCCACCATCAATCTGGGAGACAGAGGTCAGAAAAATCCTCTCTGGTAAATCACTTAAAGTCTATCGAAAGGCCAAAAAAATGCAAACTAAAGGCTAATGGAATGTTATTTTGAGGCAGGGATGAAATAAGAACGGGAATAATTAAGTGATGAGATTGCTGCACAGAGTCACATTCCATTCTGGAATACTGTGTTCAGTTCTGATCCCCATGTTGCAGGAAGGATATTTTGGCCCTTCAAGAGGGTGCAGTGCAGATTGCTTCCCATTTGGGCTTAAAGTGTTAAATTGGAAGGTCCCAGGCTCTAACTTTGTTCTCTCCCTGATCTAGGTGTTTAAGAAGTTAAAGGAATTCTGAAGGATAGAGAGAAACTGTGCCTTTGACGTGGAGATGGACAGCAACGGGTCTAGCTTGTTGATGCTAAAAAGGCGAGATGGAAAGGTGAGCTGTGGGGAGGATACAGAGAGATTGCAAAGAGATGGAGACTGCATAGAGAGTGGGCAACAAGGCGGTATGTAATGTGGGGCAATTGTAAGATTATTAAACATGAACAAGAACAGAATTTGCTGCAGAAACTCAGTGGGTCTGGCAGCATCGGTGCAGAGAGAAAGCAGAATTCATGTTTCAAGTCAGTGACCCTTCTTCAGAACTCTCCAACTCTCCAGACCTGCTGAGTTTCTCCAGTAATTTCAGATTTCCAGCACTCCGAGTTCATTGTTTTCGTTTAGTGAGAGTATTTATTTTGCTCGTGAGAACTGAAATTCACAATATTCTTTAAAAGGTGAAAAATTTACAAACATTAATGTTTGAAGAGACTTATCAGATGTGACTCGCTCAAGGAACAGATTGATCTGATTGATTAGTTTATTGTTGTCGCATGTAACGAGATACAGTGAAAAATATGGTTTTGTGCGCTATGCAGGCATGTCGTACCATACAAAGTGCATGAGGGTAGCAGGATACAGTGCAGAGTACAGTGTTACAGCGACAGAGAAGGTGCAGAGAGAGAAAGGGTGAGAGAGAGAGAGAGAGAGCAGAATTTGGACAGATCAGACTAATGAACAGACAACAGCGGGAAAGAAGCTGTTCTTGAATCTGTTTTGATGTATTTTCGAACTTTTATATCTTCTGCCGAATGGAAGAGGGCGGAAGAGAGTCTAACCAGGTTGGAAGCGGACCTAGAATATGCTGGTTGTTTTCCTGAGGCAGCAAGAAAGGAACACAGAGCATTAGCACGCAGGGTTGAAAGATAAATCGGGAATATGCAGAAATGTGCAGTTGAGGTTAAAATCAGATCAACCCTGGTCTTACTGAATGACAGAGCAGGCTCAAAGGGCCGAGTGGCCTACTGTAGTTCCTTGTTGGGATATTCACAGGTTCATGTGGCATGTGACAGGTGATAGCATGTAGGACTTTATTACAAGAGGACTGGAGTACAGGAATATAGAGGTCTTACTGCAGTTGTACAGGGTCTGAATGATTGCACATCTGGAGGACACAGAACAGTACAGCACAGGAACAGGCCCTTTGGTCCATCATGTCTCTGTACAAACATGGCCTCTGCTTTTATGAAGAAAAGACAAACACTGGAGGTGATACAGTGAAGGCTCACTAGACTGAGATGAGGGAGTGCATGCTCTGTAATGAGATGATGAGAAAACTGGGCCTGTATTCACTGGATTTTAGAAGGAAAATGTGTGATCTCTATCACTAGATCATTAATCCAGAGAGTCACATAATTTTTCAGGGAGCCTGGTCTAAATTCCACCATGGCAGATCTTGTATTTTGATTTCAATTTTTTTAAAAAATTGGAATTAAGTGTCTAATGCTTGTTGTAAAATCCCTACCTGGCTGACTCATGTCTTTTGCCTAGTACGTATAGGTAGTATGATGGCTCACAGCACCAGGGATCCAGGTTCGATTCCACCCTCGGGTGACTGTCTGCATGGAGTTTGCACTTTCTCCCCGTGTCTGTGTGGGTTTCCTCTGGGTGCTCCGGTTTCCTCCCACTGTCCAAAGACGTGCAGGTTAGGTGGGCTAACCATGGGAAATACAGGGTTGGAAAGATGGGTCTGGTTGGGATGCTCTTCAGAGGGTTGGTGTGGACTTGAGGACCAAATGGCCTGCTTCCACACTGTAGGGATTCTATCACTCTGTGTGACTCCAGACTAAAGAAAAACAGCCATTGAAGCGATTAGGGATGGGCACTAAATGCTGGCCATTGATATCGAGACCCAGTGAATTAAAAAAAAATTGTGAAGTGTTTGAAACAATTTCTGTGTCTGGATTGAACAGGATGGTATAATCTCAGGAACAGGGACAAATAATTTAAGACTGAGATGAGGAGAAATGTCTTTCTCACAGAGTGGTGAATCTCTGCAAACCTTGACCCAAAATGTTGCAGATTGGTCCATCGATGGACATAGTGAGTACTCAGCAGACAGAACTTTGGCCTCTCAGGGCATCGTGGGATAGCAGTGTGCAGTTGAGTTCCAAGATCGGCGACGATCATATTGAAAGGGGGAACAGAATTGATGGACTGAATGGCCCATTTCTGCTCCTATCTCCTCAGTTCACATTCAGAATCCAGAACGGAGGGCCAGATTTTCAAATTAAAGTTGGGCTGTTCAGGAGTGAAATCAGGAACCACCTCACACACACATACACACAAAATAGAAGAGAGAAAATCCGGAAGCTTCTCTCCAGTCGGTTTCAAAGGCTGGGCCAATTACATCCGTCATGAGATTTCTGTTGGGTTAACTTCAATCAAGCAGATACAGGAAAACAGAATTGAAAGTGTAGCCCCAGCCATGATTCGACTGAAGGGCAGGTCCAAATTTCAGGCGTTTTCCTGTTGCTGCAGAGATCTGGGTTAAGCAACATCCCGAAGAATGCCCAAAATTCACGGCATTTTGTTGCCACTAAATGTGCTGCAGCTGCCTGGCTTTATCCTTGCCAATATCATTTCCAACAGAAGACAGGACCCCCCCAGCGCCACCCCCACCATTTATCCCGTTTCACCTCCCCTCCCCCACAGAGTGCCACCCCTGGGCACACACTTAGTGTACAGCTGCTCCTGGCAACAGCCAGCCAAGTTATAAATAACAGGGTTTCTCACTGACACTGCCTCACTGCTTTCTCATATATGGTTACAGCCAGGAGAACCGAAATATCAGGCTTCTCAGTCTAAGGGTGGTGGGAGGGGGGCTGCATGCACGGTGCTGAATGTACTCAAGCTCACTACATCAGCCACCCTTACTCCCCACCCCTTTAGATATTCAGGAGAGAGACAACATGGGTGAAATATTTAATGATGACAAACATGAGACAATTTAAACTCAACACAGTGTAGAGCTGGATGAACACAGCAGGCCAGGCAGCATCAGAGCAGCAGGAAAGCTGATATTTTGGGTCGGGACCCTTCTTCTACTTCGTTATCTCTGACTCCAGCATCTGCAGTTCTTGCTATCTCTAGACAATTTAAGCAGTTACAAAGAAAGGGAAAATTTGAGGGATAAATATTGCCAATGACAGGAGGCAGCTCCCCCACTTTTCACCAAGATAGTGCCATGGGATATTCTCTTAGGGGTTCAGTCCAGATTTAAATACCTCATCTGAGAGCTAGCTCCTCCGACGGCGCCGCGGTCCCTCTGCGCCGACCCTGCGACAGAGCCGCGCTCCCTCTGCGCCGACCCTGCGACAGCGCCATGCTCCCCCGGCGCCAACCCTGCGACAGCACTGCACTCCCTCGGCGCTGACCCTGCGACAGCACCGCGCTCCCCCGGCGCCGACCCTCCGAAAGCACAGACCTCCGACAGTGCGGCACTCCCTCAGCAAATTCCAAGGGTCGGTCTGGAGGTTGTGCTCGGTCTCTGGAGTGGAGTGCATGAACTCTCTTGACTTTGCATTGACCCTAACCATGTCACTCATTGAGACATGGCCCCAAGAAGAAATTCCACATAAAGCATCTGCATACTGTATCCGCTGTTCCTGATGTGGCCTCTTCTACATCGGGGAAACCAAGCGGAGGCTTGGGGACCGCTTTGCAGAACACCTACACTTGGTTCGCAATAAACAACTGCACCTCCCAGTCGCAAACCATTTCAACTCCCCCTCCCATTCCTCAGAGACATGTCCATCCTGGGCCTCCTGCAGTGCCACAATGATGCCACCCGAAGGTTGTAAGAACAGCAACTCATATTCCGCTTGGGAACCCTGCAGCCCAATGGTGTCAATGTGGATTTCACAATTTTCAAAATCTCCCCTCCCCCAACTGCATCCCAAAACCAGCCCAGCTCGTCCCCGCCTCCCTAACCTGTCCTTCCTCTCACCTATCTCCTCCTCCCACCTCAAGTCCCACCCCCATCTCCTACCTACTAGCCTCATCCTGCCCCCTTGACCTGTCCGTCTTCCCCGGACTGACCTATCCCCTCCCTACCTCCCCACCTATACTCACCTCTACTGGCTCTATCTCCACCTCTTTGACCTGTCTGTCTCCTCTCCACCTATCTCTCCTCTATCCATCTTCTATCCTCCTCCCCCTCTCTCCCTATTTATTTCAGAACCCCCTTCCTCTCCCCCATTTCAGATGAAGGGTCTAGGCCTGAAACGTCAGCTTTCCTGCTCCTCTGATGCTGCTTGGCCTGCTGTGTTCATCCAGCTCTACACCTTGTTATCTCAGATTCTCCAGCATCTGCAGTTCCTACTGTCTCTCACTCATTGAGCTGATGAGAGGCAATTTGTGTTGTTTGAGAGATGAGCAAGGCAAACTGAAATAAATTTATGCAGTTCAACACTCACGTGGCGTGTGGAATTCCCTATCTGTTACCGTACACTGGAGTAGGTTGCCCTAAAACCCAAATTAATTCAAATTCCTATTCAGTACTCCGTGCAGTAGGAGGCCTCATTTAACTTTGACAAAGTTGCAACTTACAGTGTAAACAAAGTATTTATTGGGTACCACACTATCCTGTTAGGAACGCAGGGTTTTCAAAAATAAGGCTTTTTTCTCTTACAAGAAAACTAACATTCACATGGACGTGAGCAAGGAGACCATGATCACCCAAGGGCAGGAGTCGTTTTCCTATGATTGTTGGCCAAAAGGGTTCAGATGAATGATTGATCTGAGGCAAGCTACCTGTCTGAGAATTACAACCAGGAGCAGAGGAGAGCTGCTTTCTCAGATGGGAGCGAGCAGAAGGGCACAGGGAAGAGCTCTCTAACTGCCCAGAGAGAGAAAGCAGGTAGCTACCTCAACGTCTTAAAATGAAACCAATCCAGTCCGTGCCAACACAAACTGTTATCAAATTGTACACTCTCCTTGTCTGCATAGCTAATGCATTGTATCCAAACTGCTGTTTCTCAAACTATCAAACAATTAGAGCCAGAGAGTCATACAGCATGGAAACTGGCCCTTTGGCCCAAATTGTCGATGCCAGCCAAGTATCCTAAACTGAACTAGTCCAGCATTTGGTCCTTATTCCTCTAAACCCTTCCTATTCATGTACCCATCCAAATGCCTTTTAAATGTTGTAATTGTACCAGCTTCCACCACTTCCTCTGGCAGCTCATTCCATACACGCCCCACCCTCTGTGAGAAAAAGTTGCCCCTCAGGTCACTTTTAAATCTTGCCCCTCTCACCTTAAATAGATGCCCCGTAGTTTTGGAATCCCCTACCCTGGGATTTATTAATAACATGTCAACTGCCTATATGAGATAATGGTGACCACAAACTTCTTAAAGTCAACACCTAGCTGTTTAAACAGCGGACAGGGGCATTTCGATTAAAGAGAGATGTATTATTAATTACTCAGAGGGCAATTTCAAGCCATGAATCCAGTCGCACATCCTCTCACCTCACCTCCACAGTAAAGGAGCTACGCTGACAGCCAAGGAGCATAACCGTGGGCAGAAAACCTCCTGAACTATTCACCTATCATCCCTGAAACCACCATCTGCACATGGAACATTTTACAATCTTTTAGTTTTAAAAAAAGACCATAAATGCTCCAAAGGATTCTGGAACCTTAAATGTCTTTTACACACTTACTCCATGCCAGGCAGTCACTACTTCTAGTAAGAGACAATCTAACATTATCCCCTGGCATTCAATGGTGTTAACATCACTGAATTCCCCACTATCAACATTCCGAAGGTTAGTGCAGAAACTCAGTTGGACTCATCATATAAACACTGACTACAAAAGCAGATCAGAAACTAGGAATATTGCAGTGAGGAACTCATCTCCTGACTCCCCAAAGCCTGTCCATCACCTACAAGGCACAAGTCAGGACTGGGATGGAATACACCCCATTTTCCTAAATGAGTGCAGCCCCAACAACTCTCAAGAAGCTCAACACCATCCAGCACAAAGCAGCTGCTTGATTGGCACTACATCCACAAGCGTTCACTCCCTCCACCATCAACACTCAGCAGCAGCAGTGTTTAGAACAAAGAACAAAGAAAATTACAGCATAGGACACGCTCTTCAACCCTCCAAGCATGTGCCGATCCAGATCCTCTGTCTAAACTTGTCACCTATTTTCCAAGGATCTGTATCCCTCTGCTCCCTGCCCATTCACATATCTGTCTAGATACATCTTAAATGACGCTATCATGCCCACCTCTACCACATCTGCTGGCAACGCGTTCCAGGCACCCACCACCATCTGTGTAAAGAGCTTTCCATGCATATCTCCCTTAAACTTTCCTCTTCTCACCGTGAAATCATGACCCCTAGTAATTGAGCCCCCCCAGGCTGGGAAAATGCTTCTTGCTATCCACCCTGTCTATACCTCTCATGACTTTTTAGACCTCAATCGGGTTCCCCCTCAACCTCCGTCTTTCTAATGTAAATAATCCTAATCTACTCAATCTCTCTTCATAGCTAGCACCCTCCATAACATGGAAACATTCTGGTGGACCTCCTCTACACCCTCTCCAAAGCGTCCACATCCTTTTGGTAATGTGGCAACCAGAACTGTACACAGTACTCCAAATGTGGTCGAACCAAAGCCCTATACAACTGCAACATGACCTGCCAACTCTTGTACTCAATACCCTGCCCAATGAAGGAAGGCATGCCATATGCCTTCTTGACCACTCTATCGACCTGCATTACCACCTTCAGGGTACAATGGACCTGAATACCCAGATCTTTCTATGTATCAATTTCCCCCAAGGCTTTTCCATTTACCATATAGTTCACTCTTGAAGTGGATTGGATTGAACTCCACCTGCCATTTCTCTGCCCAGCTCTCCAATCTATCTATATTCTGCTGCATTCTCCAACAATCCCCTTCACTCTCTGCTACTCCACCAATCTTAGTGTCATCTACAAACTTGCTAATCAGACTCCAGATCATTTACGTATAACACAAACATCAGTGGTCCCAACACGGATCCCTGTGGAACACCACTGGTCACAATTCTCCAATTTGAGAAACTCCCTTCCACTACAACTCTGTCTCCTGTTGCCTAGCCAGTTTTTTTATCCATCTAGCTAGTGCACCTTGGACCCCATGCAACTTCACTTTCTCCGTCAGCCTACCATGGGGAACCTTATTAAATGCCTTACCTGAAGTCCATGTATATGACATCTACAGCCTTTCCCCCATCTATCATCGTTGTCACTTCCTCAAAGAATTCTATCTAGTTGGTAGTTAATATCTACAGGACACACTGCACAAATTCAAAGATCCTTAGACAGCACCTACCAAACCCATGATCATTTCTGTCAAGAAATACAAGGGCAGCATATACATGGGAACACCACCAACTACAAGAATCCCCCCACCCCAAGCCACTCACCATCCTGACTTGGAAATATATATGTTGCTGGGTCAAAGTCCTGGAATTCCCTCCCAAAAGGCATCGTAGGTTTGCCTACAGCATGTGCACTGCAGCAGTTCAAGAAAGCAGCTCACCACCACCTTCTCAAGGGGTAATTCGGGCAATAATTCCCGATGTTCCTTGAATGAATAAACATGTTTTTATATCTGACAGATTTGCTGTTATAACACACAGTGCTTCAAAAGGTCACAGACAGGTTGGGAATCAATGAGCTCACTGCACAATCACATGTTCTAAGGTCAACAGCTAAAATAAATGCTCTTTGTTTGTTCAGAGTAACCACTGAAATTACAACGCATACAAAATTGGTGCCATAAAATTCCAAAGTATTTTAGCAAGCTCAGTCAAATTCTCCTCCCCCATCCATGGGTCTTGAGATATGTTTCTGAAGTGGCTTCTGTGATTCCCATAGAGGGACTGACTCCAACAACTGAAAGAACTTGCATTTCTATAGTGCCTTTTACAACATCATGGCCTTCTGAGACTTTGTGCAGCCCATGAAATATATTTTGAATCGTAGCCCCTGTTGCAAAGTAGGAAACACACCAACCAATATGCGCACAGCAAGCTCAGCAATACAATGCTGAACTGACTGGATAATCTATCTTTTCAGGGGTGCTTTTGAGACATACATTATCCTCTGCCGTCAGTTTAAGGCTCACTCCAGAGAGCAGAGCACCTACCCTAGGGAAACAGACCCTGTGCAGTGTGGAGGGAGTGCAGCAGAATCAGAGGTGCTGACTTTCAACTGAAACATGATAGGAGGGGTGAAAATAAACAAGGCGATACAGTCATAGAGCTGCACAGCACTGAAACAGACCCTTTGGTCCAACTCGTCCATGCCGACCAGATATTCTAAACTCATTTACCCATTTGCCAGCATTTGGTCCATATTCCTCTAAATCCAGATGCCATTTAAAAATTATACCACTCCCTCTGGTAGATCATTCCATACACACCTCACACTCTGCATGAAAAAGATGCCTCTCAGGTCCCTTTTAAATCTTTCCCAACTCACCTTAAACCTATGCCCCTCTAGTTTTGGGACTCTACCGCCTTAGCAAAAAGGACCTTCACTATTCAGGCCACCCCTCATGATTTTATAAACCTCTGTTAGGTCACCCCTCAGCTTTCAATGCTCCAGGGAAAATAGACCATTCAGTCTCTCCCTATAGTTCAAATGCTCCAATCTGGGCAACATCCTTGTTAATCTTTTCTGCACCTGTCTAGTCTCACAGCATCCTTCCTGCAGCAAAGAGACTAAAACTTAATGCAGTATTCCAAAAGTGGTCTAATCAATGTCCTGTACAGCTACAACATGACCTCCCATCTCCTACAGTCAATGCACTGACCAATGAAGGTAAGTATACCAAATGTCCTCCTCACCACCCTATCTACATGCAACTCCACTTTCATGCAATTATACACCTGCACCCCTAGGTCCTGTTGTTCAACAACTCTCCCCAGTGCCCTACCATTAACTGTGCAAGTCCTGCCCTGGCTCGCCTTACCGAAAATGCAACATCTCACACTTACCTAAATTAAACTCCATCTACAACTCCTTAGCCCATTGATCCAACTGATCAAGATCCCGTTGAACTCAGATAAACTTTTTCACCCTCCACTACACCATCTGTTTTGGTGTCATCTGCAAATTTAGTAACCACACCTCCTATATTCACATCCAAATGATTAATATGGCAGAAAGGAGATACTCATTTCCTGGCATCAGCTGTCTCCACTCTAACAACGGGCTGTTAGCTCAGTTTGTTGGATGCTGTTTGTAACGATTCCATTCCTGCACTGGCTGAGGTCACAATGATGGTCCTGCCCTTTTGTCCTCAGGTTAAAAGAATAGAGACAGCTTCATTTTGTATCTAACCCTGTCCTGGGAGTATTTGATAGAGACAGTGTCGAGGAGCTTTACATTCAGTTTAAAAGGAACTGTTTTATTTTCAGTTTCAATGACTAGAAGCTACATGAATTTACACACAGGACCCTATCCTTTGCAGAGAAAAGGAATAATCCATCAATTGTATGTTTCTCACTGACCACTGGAATCTGGAATGTGTCAACCCTGCTGCATAGCAATGCCCTGAACAATCAGGGCCATCCTGCCTGGTCTGAGTATTGCAATTAAGATTGACAGTTAAAAGGTTCAGACCTGAAAAGTCAGCTTTCCTCCTCCTCTGATGCTGCCTGGCCTGCTGTGTTCCTCCAGCTCCACACCTTGTTATCTAAGATTGACAGTTAACAGTTTTGTGGATTTACGAAGGGGAACTCGTGCTTGACTAATCTTCTGGAATTATTTGAGGATGTAACTATGAAGATGGACAAGGGAGAACCAGTGGATGTAGTGTACCTGGACTTTCAGAAAGCCTAGTCCCACATAGGAGATTGGTGAGCAAAATTAGGACACATGGTATTTGGGGCAAAATACTGGCTTGAATTGAAAATTGGCAGGCTGACAGGAAGCAAAGAGTAATGATAAACGGGTCCGTTTCAGAATGGCAGGCAGTGACCAGTGGCATTCCACAAGGTTCGGTGCTGGGACCGCAGCTGTTTACAATATACATTAATGATAGAGATGAAGGCATTAAAAGTAATATTAGCAAATTGGCTGATGACACAAAGCTGGGGGCAGGGTGAAATGTGAGGAGGATGTTATGAGAATACAGGGTGACTTGGACAGGCTAATTGAGTGGACAGATGCATGGCAGATGCAGTTTAATGTGGATAAATGTGAGGTTATCCACTTTGGTGGCAAGAACAGGAAGGCAGATTACTATCTAAATGGAGTCAAGTTAGGTAAAGGGGAAGCACAACGAGATCTAGGTGTTCTTGTACATCAGTCGGTGAAAGCAAGCATGCAGGTACAGCAGGCAGTGAAGAAAGCTAATGGCATGCTGGCCTTCATCACAAGAGGAATTGAGTATAGGAGCAAAGAGGTCCTTCTGCAGCTGTACAGGGTCCTGGTGAGACCGTACCTGGAGTATTGTGTGCAGTTTTAGTCTCCAAATTTGAGGAAGGACATTCTGGCTATTGAGGCAGTGCAGCGTAAGTTCACAAGGTCAATTCCCGGAACGATGGGACTATCGTATGTTGAAAGATTGGAGCGACTGGGCTTGTATACACTTGAGTTTAGAAGGATGAGAGGGAATCTGATTGAGACGTATAAGATAATTAAAGGATTGGATACTCTGGAGGCAGGAAGCATGTTTCCGCTGATGGGGGAGTCTAGAACCAGAGGACATAGTTTAAAAATAAGGGGTAGGCCATTTAGAACAGAATTGAGGAAAAGCGTCTTCACCCAGAGAGTGGTGGATATATGGAATGCTCTGCCCCAGAAGGCAGTGGAGGCCAAGTCTCTGGATACTTTCAAGAAAGAGATGGACAGAGCTCTTAAAGATAGTGGAATCAAGGGTTATGGGGATAAGGCAAGAACAGGATACTGATTGTGGATGATCAGCCATGATCGTAATGAACGGTGATGCTGGCTCGAAGGGCCAAATGGCCTACTCCTGCACCTATTGCCAGAACAGTTTCTGCTGCACTACTATGCTAAACATGGTCCAACCAATCAGGAGCCACTATTCATGCAGTATAAATTGGCATTCCCTTTCTCAGTTTGTTTTCTTCTAGTCCTGAGCAGCACAAGATAAGGAGCTTCATCTTCATACATCCCGTTTACATTCGGGATGACTCATGCATGTGTTTACATGACCAGCTCTAATGAGAATGCCATCCTGACTCAAAACATTAACTTTGATTCCATCCACAGACACAGTCTGAACTTCTGAGTAATTAACCTTTTCTCTTCTAATTTAACACACAATGTTCTTTTATCTTACTAATTTATTCAAATTTGGTTTAGCTTGCCAAATCACAGAACCCCTATAGTGCAGAAATAGGCCATTTGGGCCATCGAGGTCCACCAACCCTCCTGAGAACATCCCACCCAAACCCACATCATACCCCATCCCTATAACCCTGCATTTCCCATGGTTAATCCACCAAATAAATCATGTGGATGTGAATAAAGGAGGTTTGGTTAGTAAGTTTGCAGATGACAGCAAAACAGGTGGTACAGCAGGCAGTGAAGCAGCTTATCTCAGAGTACAACAGGACCTTGATCAAATGGGCCAAGGAGTGGGAGAGGGATAACAGAGTGTGGAGCTGGATGAACACAGCAGGCCAAGCAGCATCTCAGCAGCACAAAAGCTGACGTTTTGGTCCTAGACCCTTCATCAGAGACGGGGATGGGGAGAGGGTTCTGAAATAAATAGGGAGAGAGGGGGAGGCGGACCGAAGATGGATAGAGGAGAGGATAGGTGGAGAGGGAGAGGGAGTTTACTTTAATGAATGTACATAGTTGGACATTACAGGGCCATTTAGCATGGTCAATCTTGCATTTCTTTGGACTGTGGGAGGAAACCAGAACACCAGTAGAAAAACAACACAGACACGGGGAGAATGTGCAAAGTCCACACAGTCACTGGAGGCTGGAATCGAACCTGGGTCCCTGGTGCTGTGAGGCAGCAATGTAACCACTGACAATACATGAGCTCAGTCTGATCATTCTGTTAGCTGCAACCTGTACATTGTTTCAGAAGTTGACAGCTGAACACACTATCCACTTAATCACTGCCACAGCACAGAAAGAGGCCGTTTGGTCCGCAGTGTTTGTGCCAGGCAAATAAACCAGCTGCCCTTTCTAACCCAGCATCTGGTCAGTGACCTTGTGGATGTCAGCGCCCTGGCTGCAAATCCTGGTCCCTTCTCAGCGAGTTCAGGGATTTATTCCAAATCACCCCCAAAATAGGCAGCGAATTCCTGGTGCCCACCTATGTCCAGGTAGGAATATTTTTCCGCACCTTCCCTCTGATCCTTCCAACCAATCACCTTCCATCTGTGATAGTAGGAACTGCAGACGCCGGAGAATCTGAGATAACAAGGTATGGAGCTGGACAAACACAGCAGGCCAAGAAGCATCAGAGGAGCAGGGAGAAGCCCATTTCTGAAGGGTCTAAGCCCGAAACGTCAGCTTTCCTGTTCCTCCGACGTTGCTTGGCCTCCTGTGTTCATCCAGCTCTACACCTTGTTACCTTACATCTGTGATTGGGCTCTCCAACACTCACAGCGTAACCCATCCTCGTCAGAAGCTAAAGCAATGAAAATCCCTTCCTCTGGAGCACCTTTCTAAAAAAAAAGTCTAACCTAAATGCTAGCTCCTCCCTGGTGTATCTCACTCTCTCCTGGCAAGCACAGAAGCACCTTCTCTTTAATTACGGCTCAGCTTGAGAACTGCAACACAACGAGCCTGCATTAGACACCCCTGAAACCAGAACAACATAATCCAACACACAAATGATTCAACATCTCTCACTATGCAAACAAAAAATCAGCTTGTCTGATGATTATCAGGCACTGAGCTGACTGGTTATTCAGTCAGAGACAGTAGGAACTGCAGATGCTGGAGAATCTGAGATAACAAGGTGTAGAGCTGGATGAACACAGCAGGCCAAGCAGCATCAGAGGAGCAGGAAGGCTGACATTTCAGGCCTAGACCCTTCTTCAGTCAATTTGCTAATGCATGGCCTATCAGCTAAAATTGACTCTACACTTTATTACCTATGCCTCTCCTTTGGTCCCTCCCGAGATCAAATCTGAAAGTCACTTAGAGAATCACAGTAAAACATGACAATTGATTGTTTAACGCACAGCCCAAGGCTTGTCAGAGACTAAAGCAGTCAGTCTGTACACAAGGGCAGATGTGGCAGGTGACTATGGGCTGATAACATTTCAGCTACTCAAATACCGCACAACAGTGATCTCAATCTCATGACTATCTCCCAGCAAGTTAATATCCAATCGTGTTCCCTTGACAAGCAGTCACATTGCCAGTGAGAAACGGCCTACAGCCAACAATTTTGGCATTCCCATATACCAAGCCACTTCAGCAGCTAAAAGGGTGGGAACATTACGGGTCAGTTAAGGTTTTCTCACGTTTTCACAGCCACAGCTCAGCGCTGCAGGGGGTAGTCATTGTGTGATCGATACAAAGTAAAGCTCCCTCTACACTGTCTCCATCAAACACTCTCGGGACGGCACCAAACCCCCTGATGTTACCCCAGTCCTGAGAGTGTTTGACAGGGTCAGTGTAGAGGGAGCTTTACTTCTTATCAAACTCAATGCTGTTCCAGAATAAAGCTCCCTCTACATTGTCCCCAGACAGTCCCAGGTCAGGGACAGTATGGTGTTTAGATACAGAGTAAAGCTTCCTCTATGCTTTTCAACTGAAATTAAAGCTCCCTCCACACTGTCCCCATCAAAAGCTCCCAGAACAGGTATAAATACAGGATTAAATACAGAGCAATTTCCCTCTCTATACTGTCCCCATCAAATAGTTGCAGGACAGCACAGGGTTAGATACAGAGGAAAGCTCCCTCAACACAATTTAACTCTGCAGTGATTACTGACATTTACCACCAAGCTCCATACACCTCATTTCTCTTCCCATGATTTAATCACTATTCATTGGTGTCTCCCACAGCTTTCTCTAACCTTCAATATTTAGTTACTTTTGTTAAGTGAAATAAGCAAAATTGTGTGATGTCAGTTGGTTCAATATTTGCTGTGTACTTGAGCAGAAGAATTCAAGATATTGCCACTATTGTACCTTTGGAATCTGGCTGACAGCTTTCGCACAGCAAGATCCCACTAACAGCAATGCAAGAACGACGCGCATAGACCTGTTTCAGTGATGTTGGCCGAGGTTGAGCTAATTACCCAGACCCACCAGAGACAACATCCCCAGCACTTCCCACTGATTCTCTGATCAACATCGCTGGAGTGGCGGGGAATCAATTATCTGGTCACTTCTGTCTGTGGGATCTTCCTGTGCACTAACTGGGTCCGGTTTCCTCTGTTACAACGGTCAGCACACTTGCAAAATCATCGGCTGTGGAGCGATTCCTGATGCCCTGAAGTTGTGAAAGGGGCTATGCAAAGATGATGGCTCGGTAGGCTGAGGGGGGGCGGGGGGGTGGTGGTGGGGGGCTGAGCTCCCTTTCCCCTCAGCCTCCATTGAGTTGACTCATGCGCAGCGCAAGAAACACACAGAAACATAGGAAACTAGGAGCAGGAGTAGGCCATTCAGCCCCTCGAGCCTGCTCCACCGTTCAAAATGATCATGGCTGATCATCCAACTCAAGCTCCTGATCCTGCCTTCTTCCCACAACCTTTGATTCCTGAAGATGCCCACGTTACCTTTCCTTTGGCAGACATCATTTGTTATCCAGATCCGATATCGAATCCAAACAACCTACAGAGGCAACAAAGAGAATAAGGAATTATTTATGGCCGTGATAAAGGCCGAAAGACTCACGCTGATCCATGGCTATAGGTGTTTCTCTACAGTCTATTGTGAGCCACATCACTAATTGGCATTGTATATCATTTCTCATGTAAATATGATCAGAAAAAACAACAGAAGCATCAAACATCTGGTGTGACTGTTCATTTGAATCGTTAATTTAATCACCTTTCCTAAAGTGATTACGATAATTAAATATACAAGATCCAGGCAGCAAGAGGGTTTCTACAGTCATATCGGGTTATTGATTTCAGACTATGATTCAAACCACTGCATTGGGAAGGCGCCTGGTTCTTGTAGTAAAGTACATTCTCGGGAGTGATGACTCATGCAGCATAAAACCAGTAGCAAGCAGGAAATGTGTGAGAATAACTAAAATAAGCCAAAGAAATGTGGGCGCTGGAGATTTGTTGCTGGGGTATCTGAGAGGGTCCAGGCAGAATCCGTGTGTGAGGGAGACAGCGTTAGAAAGCAGTTCCGGTGAATAGTCACCGGACTCGAGGGGTTAACTCTGCTTTCTCCCCACGGATTCCCCCGTCTGGAGCGCACCCGTTTCTGTCTCAGGCAGCCCAGCATTCAGCATCCACTCCAGGGAGTCAACCTCCAGCAGGGTCACAGCTTACTGTAGGTACCATCTTTCTGAGGAGACCTAAGCCAGGACCCTGTCTGCATGGGTGGGAAAGGCCCCATGGCACTCTACTAGGACATGTGGGCCACTCGACATCGCAGACTGTACCTTGCCATTCACCAAAGTCCAAAATAGATTATGAAATTAACATCATACTGTAGGAACTTGCTCTGTGAAAAACTGGCTGGCATTCCTACATTGTAACAATGATGTGCTTCAAAAGTACTTCATTGGTGTGTACAGACAGCACAGTGTGGAGCTGGAGGAACACAGCAGGCCAGGCAGCATCAGAGGAACAGGGCCTGAGGAAGGGTCCGAACGCGAAATGTCAACTTTCCTGCTCCTCTGCTGCTGCTATGCTCCTCCAGCTGTTATCTCTGACTCCAGCATCGGCAGTTCATGCTGTCTCTGATTGGTTGTATAGTTCTTTGGGAGGGTGTGCAGTGCGCCATAGCACGTAGGTTCCTTCATATTCTCTCTGGGGCTACTCTTGCAAGTCTCTCGGACACAGTAAAGTAGGAAAAATGTAGTTATAGTCACAGAGTCATAGAGATATACAGAATTGAAACAGACCGTTTGGTCCAACTTATCTGCACCAACCAGATATTCCAAATTAATCCAGTCCCATTTGCGAGCATTTGGCCCAGATCCCTCTAAACCCTTCCTATTCATGTCCCCATTCAGATACCCTTTCAATGTTGTAATTGTTCCGGCCTCCACAACCTATTGTGGCAGCTCGTTACATACACACACCACCCTCTGCATGAAAACAAGTTGCCCCTGAGGTTCCTTTTAAGTCTTTCCCCCCTGACCTTAGACCTATGCCCTCTAGTTTTGGACACCCCTGCCCTGGGAAAGAGACCTTGGCTGTTCACCCTATCCATGTCCCTCATGACTTTATAAACTTCTATAAGGTCACCCCTCAGCCTCTGACACTCCGGAGAAAATAGCCCCAGTCGATTCAACGTCTCCCTCTCGCTCAAAGCCCGCAGTCCTGGCAACATCCTTGTAAAGAAACAAAGTGTGAAGCTGGATGAACACAGCATGCTCCTGAGATGCTGCTTGGCCTGCTGTGCTCATCCAGCTCCACACTTTGTTATCTTGGATTCTCCAGCATCTACAGTTCCCATTATCTCTACACATCCTTGTAAATCTTTTCTGAACTTTTTCAAGTTTAAATATATCTTTTCCATAGCGGAGAGAGCAGAAGTGTACACAGTGTTCCAAATTGGTCTCACCAATGTCCCTGAAGTTCACTGTGCTTGAGGCCTAACAATACTGGGCTGAGCTTCTGAAATTAAACTCACATCTCACTTCAACTCATGCCCTGGTCTCATTAGATATGAGCCAAGGTGAACACAGAAAGCATCAGATAAGGTGCCATGTCAAAGCTACTGTGGAAAATGAAAGCTTGTGGTGTGGGTGAAGCAGACTGGCACAGACAGAGATTGGCAGGCTAACAGGAAGCACAGAGTGCGAATAAATGGACCATTTTCAGGTTGGCAGGATGTCACAAGTGGAGTGTCACAGGGGTCAGTGCTGAGGCCTCAACTCTTGACAATTTATGGAAACAGTTTGGATAAAGTGAGCAAAGGCACAGTAATTAGATTTTGCTGTTGACACAAAGATAGGGAGGAAAGGGAGTTGTGGAGATTGGCATAAGAAGCCACCAAACAGATTTAGATTAGTTAAGTGAGAGGGTTAAGTGGAGAGTAATGTGGAAAGATGTCAAATTCTCCTTTATGTCAGGAAAAACAGGGCGGAAACACATTATCTCAAGAACGAAGGGCTGTAGAGCTCTGAGATACTGAGAGATCTGGCTGGCCAGAACACGAAGCACAGAAGGTTATGCTGTAGTTACAGGAAAGTTAACAGAACCTTATGTTTTATTGTGAAGGGAACTGGATACAAGGGTAGGGAGGGTGTGTTTCCGTTACACAGGGGACTGGCGAGACTGCACCCGCAGCACTGTGTACAGTACTGGTCACTGTACTTATGGAAAGATGTTAATGTGTCAGAAGGAGATCACAGGAGGTTTACCAGACTAATACCCAAAATAAGCAAATTGCCTTTTGAGGTAAGGCTAGAGCTAAGCCTGCATCTTCTGGAGTTTAGAAGAGTCGGAGGTGATTTGATTGAAGCATATATAAAAGAGATTATAGTGCAGTTTGTTGATCGGCATAGACCTGATGGGCTGAAGGGCCTGTTTCTATGCTATTAGACTCTATATAGAGGATCAAGGACTTGACTGGATGAATGTGGAAAGGACGATTCCTCTTGTGGGAGAATCTAGAACCAGGGGTTGGAGTTTAAAAACAAGGTGACACCGACTGGAGATGGACATGGAGATTTATCTTTTCTCTCTCAGAGGCTTAAGAGTCTTTGGAATTGCCTCTGTACAGGACAGGATCTTTAAATATTTTTAAGGGAGAGACAGAGAAAGGGATGAAAGATTATCAGGGCTATGCAGGAATGGGGGTTAAAATCTGATCAGCCATGATCCTATCGAATGGTAGAGCAGACTCGAAGGGCCAAATGGCCTGCTCTGTTTTGTAGACTTTGGGTGGAAATTTCCAAGCGCCCATTCAGCTCTTCCTAACCAAGGTAAATTACAGGATAATTTCTCATTGTCATCAGTTAATACGTTCTGGCCGTGCATTGAAGCCAGTGATAGTAACTGCAAGCCACAAGTTTCAGTCACAGATTGCCCCAGATTAAAATTCAGAAGCACAGAACTCCCATTAAACCAGCACAGACAGTACCTGGTAGGATGGGCTAAAGTCAGCATCGTCCCTGATGAACTGCTTTCTTGTTACAGTGTCAACTGGCGGTGGTTTAGGTAAGGGGAGAGATAGAGCAGGCAGCCCTGGAGCTCAGTTGGTTGGTCTACTGCTTTACAATGCAGCGTCACCAATAGCATTGGTTTGATTCCCACATCAGCTCAGGTCCCCAGGAATGTCTGGGTGAACAGACCACCATCTGCCTTTCCTCTAATGAGGGAAGATGCACATTCATCAACCAAGAGCATGGGTTTAAACGAAAGGAAAATAGCTGCATCTCTGTAGCATCTTTCTCAATCTTAGGATGCCCCAAAGTCCTTTACAGTTATGAATTGGTTTTGAGACATAGTCACTGTTGTGTAGGAGGAAGAAACTCAGCAGCATAACTGCACACACGGTCTAACAAATAGGTAGTGCAGAACTCACTTAGTACTGCACTGGGGATATCAGCCAGATCTGCGTGAACTCACAACTTTGCTGAGTGACAAAAGCTACTCACTGAGCAGCAATGCACATTGTAGTTAGATGACTAACAAACACTGAAATTGCTGCAGAAACACAGAAAGTGAGCCTACACTGGGGTATGTTGCTGGATTAATCATTCTCTGGGGATTTAATTCTCTGGGGAATGTGGGTTCAAATTCCAGCCCTGGAATTGAAGTTCAATGAATAAATCTGGAGTATAAAGCCACAAGCTATCATTGACCATTCTAAATGTGGTTCATTAATGTTCAGGACATTTGCTTTCCCCTCAGGTACAGACGTTTACCCCTCACTTGGATTGTCAACTGAAATACAGAAACACATTGACAAGACGCACTGCAGAAATTCACCAAAGATCCTCAATCAGCACCTTCCAAACCCACGACCACTTCCATCTTGAAGGACAGGGGCAGCAGCTACATGGGAACACCACCCCCTGCAAGTTCCCTCCGAGCCACTCACCATTCCGATCTCGGAAATATATTGCCGTTCCCTCACTGTCACTGGGTCACAATCCGACACTTCCTCCCCTGAGGGCACTGTGGGTCTAATTACAGCAGGTAGACCGCAGCAGTTCAAGAAGGCAGCTCACCACCACCTTCTCAAGGGGGCAATAAATGCTGCCCCAGCCACGATGCCCATGTCACTTGAGTGAATTTTTAAAAAATGAGTTTGCAGAACACGTATGAATTAAAATTGAACACTGGTAAAAGAGAAGTTAAGAAATGTTTTAGTTCATGTTTTAAGTTTCTACTCATCTCTCAACTATACTTTGGATCTATATTGTTAAGAAAACAGTACTAAACTATACAACCAACATTTGGAATGATCAACGGTGGCTTTGCACTGCAGTTACTGAAGTGTACTAACAGCACAAATGGAGGGGGAAAGAAATTCTCCCAAACAACATAATTAGGATTACGCATAATTCACATTTGCAACCTGATAATAGCGGTGAATTATAGTCGGAATGTGAATTTGGCCGATGAACAGGAGTAAAAGGAATGTATTCTTTTTAAAAATAAGGACAGGTTTTATTCCGTCCAGCGCCACCATATTAAATGTTGGAGCGAAGCCAAGTTTCCCTCTGCCTTTCCACAAACCAGCCCTTGTACAGTATCCATGTACAGTACAGGCAGTTCAGCAGTTCTTCAATCCAATGTTTCAATTTCTAAATCAAATCGTGCAGCATGAAACAATTTATCAGTGTTTTCTGAGAGGGTGGGTAAGGCAATGCAAATTATTAAAAATAATATGCATCTCCATCCTTTTACTCCTTGTGCATGGGTTAGAGGAACAGGACTCCCAGAGGCTGTAAGATTTATTGACGGAATCTGGCAGCTTGTCAACGAGGCCTCTGCAGTCTTCACGCCCTAAGACTGCAGAACCAGATCCTCACACACATCCAGCCCAGTCTCTGGGCATCATAAAAATCCCAACCAGATAACCATATACACACACACACAAAAACTGATTAAAACCATTTCCAAAACAAGTGGGCTTTTGTGGTTTTAGATTTTTCACTGGAATGAAGATAAATTCTTAGACGTGGTGAACTTAAATCACTTGACTGTCTCCTCATCCAGAAACGGCCCAAGCTGTATTAATTTTAAGACTGATTTACAGTTTTCACAATCCGCATTTCAAACATAAACTGCATATCACAAAATGCCTGGAAACATCTCCTGCTTTTTGAAACAAGGTTCAATGTTTTCGTGATTTGAGCAACAAATGATTGATTTTTTAAAAAAAAATTAATCGCTTCATATTTCTTAATTAATTTCCAAAGCAAATTAAAACAAGCTGTCGCCAGTCCATTGCATTCTGACTAATATTACCCCTCAATTACATTAGTTAGTTTCATGCAATCCTTTCTGCATTAATACTTCAAATGTCAATTCTTTTAAAAACAGATTGATACATTGGGTGAATCTTGTACATTGGACACAATGTATCCTTTTTTTACGAAAAAGGAGATAGAATTTATCCAACTCCTTTTAAGGGAAACTGATTTATCTCTAACCAACTTGATGCAAATATATATTTTCTTTTACAGCACGTCAATACAATGTAAAAGATTGTGGCTACCTTTTCTATCTCAGTTTATGCAAGAGAACTTCGTGCTAAACGCTGTTTGATACTTACCCCTCGGTTGGTCGTGTTAAAACCAACAGTCACTTGGTGCGTGTCTGAGTCTCTGTCTCTCTCCCTGCCAGCTCCCAGGAACAGACCTCCCCTTCCCTGACGTGGCGCAAGGGCGCTGTGGCTGGGATACTGTAGCGTTTCTATTTTAAAAGGACTGCAGGTCCACACGGTCCCCCAAAGGAGTTTGCAATGTTCTATTGCACACATGCTGCAGAGATTCCACGCTTGGGAGGGGCAGGGGAATGCAGGCAAGGAATTAAAATGTGCCGTCCCCAAATCAACTGGGGGTTTTTCCTCTATGGGGAGGGGAGGCTTATGTCTCTCTCGGTCAGTCAGTGCTGCCCACCCAATGCAGATTGACCTTGAGCTGAGTGTGGACAATAGAAAGGATCTTGCTCATTCCAGGAAGGTTTACAAAGCCCTGAGTTTATTGCCTATCCCTAATTGCCCCTGGGAAGGTGGTAGTGAGTTGTCTTGCTGAACTGCTGCAGGCCTTAGGGATATAATGCCATTTGCGAGGGAATTCAAGGATTTTGACTGAGCTGTGTAGTTCCAAGTCAGGATGGTGAGTGGCTTGGAGGGGGAACTAGCAAATAGTGGCATTCCTATGTACCTGCTGCCCTTCGAGCTAGTGGAGGCAGCAGGTGTGGAAGATGCTGCTCGAGGTGTCTTGGTGAGACGCAACGATGCATTTTTAAACTGGAGAGATGGTGAGTGCAGGTGTGTATGCATCCACGTACGAACATGCAAATTAGGAGCAGAAATTGGCAATTTAGCTGCCCCGCCATTCTGTAAAATCACAATCGATTTGATTGAGGCCTTAACTTCACGTTCCTGTCTACCCACTACCCCCTTTCACTCCCTTGTTAGTCAGGAATTGATCTACCTCCTTTGAAGTGTTTAATTAGACTGTTTCAACCACTCTCTGGGGAAGTCCCAAAAACTCTCAATGCCCCGAGAGAAAAGAAAATCACCCCATCTCCAGCCTCAGTGGAAGACACCCCATTTTTTACGGCTGGATATCCCCTAGTCTCTGCCACATGGGACACACCCTGGTCAGACTGTGACTGTGGGTCAGTGTTTATTGCCTGTTGTCCCTTGGGAAGGTGTTGGTGAGCTGCCTTTCTGAACCACTGCAGTCTGTGTGTTGTAAGTTGACCCACAATGCCCTTAGGTAGGGAATTCCAGGATTTTGATCCAGCGACAGTGAAGTATCAGCGATATATTTCCAAGTCAGGATGGTGAGTGGCTTGGAGGGGAACTTGAAGGTGGTGGTCTTCCCATGTATCTGCTGCCCTTATCCTTCCATTTGGAAGCAGCCGTGGGTTTGGAAGGTGCTGTGGGAGGATCTTTGGTGAATTTCTGCAGTGCATCTTGTAGATAGGACACACTACTGCTACAGAGCGTCGGTGGTGGAGGGAGGGGATGCCTGGGGATGTGGCCAATCAAGCAGGGGCTGCTTTGTCCTGGATGGTGACATACTTTGAGTGTTGTTGGGGCTGCACTCTTCCTGACAAGTGGGGAGTATTCCATCACACTCCTGACTTGTGCCTTGTAGATGGCAGACAGGCTTTGGGAAGTCAGGAGGGGAGTGACATGCTGCAGGCTAATGATCGAGAGACATGAGTTCAAATCCCATGACAGCTGGTAGAATTTAAATGTAATTATTAAAACTCTCAAATTGAAAATCAGTTTCAACAACCATGAAGCCTTCTTTTGAAAACCCAGTTGACCAGGGTTCTTGGGGCGTAGTGGTAGTTTCTAGGCCTGGGTTTAAGTCCCACCTGCTTCAGACATAACATTCGTGAACAGGCTGATTAGAAATATATCTAAAAGCCCTCCTGTTTCACTAATATCACTCAAGGAAGGGAAATGTGCTGTCCAGAGATAATGGGAACTGCAGGTGCTGGAGAATCCAAGATAACAAAGTGTGGAGCTGGATGAACACAGCAGGCCAAGCAGCATCTCAGGAGCACAAAAGCTGACGTTTCAGGCCTAGACCCTTCATCAGAAAAACTGGTCTGGTCTATGTATGACTCCAGATCACAGCAGTGGGTTTGGTCATGAAATACCCTCAGGAATGAATAGGA